>NW_024068516.1:0-132755 GCF_009389715.1 Phoenix dactylifera | reverse complement strand
GAAGAAATACCCAGGAAGGTCATGTTCAGATCAGAGGAATTAAATGTGCTTCTTGTGTCGTGTCCATAGAATCTGCTATTGGGAATATGAAAGGAATTGAGAGCATCTCAGTGTCACCAATTCAAGGCCAGGCTGTAATCAGATACAGACCAGAATTTATCAATGTGAGTCAGCTAATAACTTTTATTAATGGGTCTCAATACTGTAAATGACAATTTTTGTCTACAACTGTGAGTATGGTAATCTTATATTGCGCCATAATGTTGAATTTGAACTCTTGTGATTGAGTTTGGTTATATGGAAGTCTGCTTGCTTGCGAGGCCCTGTCTAATCTGGGCTGTGATTTGCCTTGACGATTTAAATATTAGGTTTGATGTGGGTTGGTTCCAGCTTTTCTAAACCTTAACCCAATGCAGTATAAGGTCTCGGGTTTTCCTCATGGACATACCCTTGAATGGTTTGACCAAAATTCAGTTCATGATGGATTTGGTTATAATCTAACTGTCCAACCTAGCTTTACCTTACTATTTGTTGATATGCTTATGAATGTTAATAGCAAGCATCTGGGGAAAATGAATTTTATTTTATTAGATAATGAAGTCTGCAGTAATGCTGAAGAGCGTGAAACGAATGAGAACTTCTATGATTTTCTTAAATATGCTGTTCAATGGTCTGTCCATTTTAGCGTTTATTGATTTTAATATTCGAAGGACAGAATTTCGTAGTATATTTTTTCGAAATTTTTGATACATGGTTAACTGGCCTAGAATCCACATTTAACAGATTTTTGCATTGCTTTTCAACTGTGAACATGTTTGGCTGTGATCATGCTTGACCACCAGTGCAAGAAGTTTCTTCTTGCCTACATAGTGCATATTGGAATTATTCATAAAAAATTCCTACTAACTTTTTTCCTTAAAAGTTTTGGTGATATGAAACCATCAGGTACCTGCACACCAGAATCCCATATTTTATTGGTTTAAATTTTATATCATGCATGAAGATGCTCTTTTGTACTCGCTTTTTCACGTGGATACAAAAATTTTACTCAATGAATATGAAGATTTGCTTACCCATAGAGAACTCTTACCAAAGTTTCTACTCAAAAGTTTCACTTTTAGGAATATCTGGTGCATGTGGCCTAGAAATCCTATGCTCAATCTGTTAAAGTTCAGTTCAAATTTTTATGCATGTGTACTTTCTAATACTACATAATCTCTAAACCACTAGTATGAATATGAAAATTTGCTCATTGATTAGGGCTGGACTATGTCTACTAAAAAGAGCATCGAGCAGAGCTGCTGAAAGATAAGTTGATTTGTCAATTGTGTTGTTGTCTGCTGTTTTAGCAAACTAATTGAACAATCAGAAACATAGTCAGTATAAAGTTCAAAAAACAAAAAAGATAAAAACTTCAAGCTAGGAGAGGCACCTGGTTGCTTCTGTTTGGTGATATATTTTAAATCCTATCGTTTCTAGACTCTGTTAAAACATGTTCAGTTAGATTGCTCTTAGTTTCTATCCCATTAATAATTTCAATATGTATTCTTTATATGAAATCTGGATTCTGTCTTCAGGCAAAAACAATTAAAGAAGCCATAGAAGACTTAAATTATGAAGTTGATGAATTTCCTGAACAAGAGATTTGTGTATGTCTTCTTCGAATCAAAGGAATGGCATGCACAAGCTGCTCAGAGTCTGTTGAACGAGCACTTCTCATGGTTGATGGAGTTAAAAAAGCTGTTGTTGGCCTTGCCCTTGAAGAAGCCAAGATCCACTTTGATCCCAACGTAACTGATTCTGATCACCTAATTGAGGCTATTGAAGATGCAGGTTTGGTGCGGACCTTATTAGCTCTGGAGATGATTTAAATAAAGTTCATCTGAAACTTGAAGGTCTCCGTTCTCCAGAAGATGCCATCCTCATCCAGTCATCCCTTGAAGCAACTGAAGGTGTAAACCATGTTGAAATAGATCCAATGGGTCAGAAAGTAACTGTGGCCTATGACCCTGATCTCACTGGTCCAAGATCACTCATTCGGTGCATTGAAGAAACTGGTCAAGGCCCTAACTTCTTTAATGCAAGGTTGCATACTCCTTCAAGGCGTAGAGAAACAGAACGTCATCAGGAAATTAGGGCTTACAAGAACCTGTTTCTTTGGAGTTGCCTGTTTTCGATTCCAGTTCTTGTTTCTCTATGGTACTTCCTATGCTTTCTCCTATTGGGTGACTGGTTAAGCTATAAGCTATACAACAATCTTACTACTGGAATTTTTCTAAGATGGGTCCTTTGCACTCCAGTGCAGTTCATAATTGGCTGGAGGTATGATTCTGAATATTACACTAGTTTCTTCCATGTTGTAATCATTGTTGGTGCCCTCATTAGCTGATATGATTTCCACCATCATTACCAACACTGTAATTGTTGTCTGCTGCCACTTAATATACTCTTGTGATGATACTTAATTTTCATTAAGAGAGGGTTTTCATATTGATTAACTCATATTTAATTCAGATACATGGCTTCTGATTCAATGTGATTTTGTCCTTATTTATTGCTTCTAAAATTTTTACTGTTTCCCATTAGTCAACTTCAGTTTGGGGGGAGAGAGGAGGTGCTTTATTGATTACTAGTTATTTCTTGTTAGTACTTGGTAGAAGTCTTCTCCCCCTATTCTTTTTTATATCTTTCTATCATTTATGTTTACAAACTTAAATTGCCAAGTATGAACAACATTAATTAATATTTCACATTAATTAATTGTATTCTAGTTTTGTTGCAATTGCTAATGCATATTTTGTATGTGGCAATTGTTGCAGATTCTACATTGGATCTTATCATGCTTTGAAACGAGGCTCCTCTAACATGGATGTTCTTGTTGCATTGGGAACTAATGCCGCTTACTTCTACTCTGTGTATATTGTTATAAAAGCATCAACCTCACGATCATTTGAAGGACAGGATTTCTTTGAAACCAGTGCTATGTTGATATCTTTATTCTGCTGGGAAAATATTTGGAGGTGATGGCAAAGGGTAAGACATCAGATGCTTTGGCGAAACTGACAGACCTTGCTCCTGAGACAGCTTTTCTGCTAAATATGAATGGGGATGGGAATGTCATCTCAGAGACTGAGATCAGCACCCAGTTACTACAACGAAATGACGTGATCAAGATTGTTCCTGGTGCAAAAGTCCCAGTTGATGGAATGTTATAAAAGGTCAGAGCCATGTGAATGAGAGCATGATTACTGGAGAAGCAAAGGCTATTGCTAAGAGACCAGGAGACAAGGTTTCATCCTAGTAAACTTGTTACTATTGTCATAGTTTGCAAGCTTCTTGTATTCTAAATACTCTCTTGCCTACATATTGCAAGCAGGTTATTGGAGTACCGTGAATGAGAATGGGTGCATACTAGTTAAGGCCACTCATGTTGGGTCTGACACTGCTTTGTCACAAATAGTTCAGCTGGTGGAAGCTGCTCAACTCGCAAGAGCTCCTGTGCAGAAATTAGCTGACAAGATTTCAAGATTCTTGTTCCAACTGTATGTTCCTTATTTGATTATCTTCTGCTATACAAGCATCCGATCAATAACTCTCAGTAAAATTGTTTTTTGCTGTTATAAGACTAATAGCTATTTATAGTTATAATACTGATTGTTATTTACAGTTATAAACCCCTTTAGGTTAACTTGTTCTAATTTGATATTTGTAAGTGGATCTTTTCCTAATTTGGAATGTTTTCTGCGGGAAGTGGGCAGAGCCCTAATCTTTGGTCCTATCTTTGTAATCTTCGACATTTAGTACATGTAGGCTTTAAGAGCATGTATTCATGTGGATACAGATGATACAAATCTGTGAAGAAATTTACTATGCTTGAGCTGCTCCTGTGCAACATAAAACCCATAAGTATTGCACTAGTGCTTTGTGGAAACTTTTCTTCCACTTGGCGGCAGATCTAAGCTGGCTTACAAATCCTAGATTTGTAACACTTTATGAAGTTTGATCTGCATACTGATACTGCTGAGAGGAGTATTTGGATGATGATCTCTTTTCTAACCCTTTCTATTTTTACTTTATATTTTATAAGGTTGTGGTGGCTGCATTTCTTACTTGGCTTGGCTGGTTCATTCCTGGAGAAGCTCACCTTTTACCACGGAGTTGGATTCCGAAGGCCATGGATGGTTTTGAGCTTGCTCTACAGTTTGGGATTTCAGTATTAGTGGTTGCCTGCCCATGTGCTCTAGGACTAGCAACACCAACAGCTGTTATGGTTGCCACTGGAAAAGGAGCTTCTCAAGGGGTCCTTATCAAGGGTGGTAATGCACTTGAGAAAGCACACAAGGCAAGTAAGACAAAACTGCTGTGGTTTCTCTTTGGTTATCATGCTGTGGTATTAGTTCTAATTGTTTGATCCAGATTTTGGTGATGCTATTAATGGTGAGACTGATGATTATCTGACATTCTTCATTAATACAGGTGAAAACTGTCGTATTTGATAAGACTGGAACACTGACTGTCGGGAAACCTGCTGTAGTTCACACAAAAATCTTCACAAATATGCCACTACAGGAGTTCTGTAACTTGGCTTCTGCTGCAGAGGTTAGCCTTTTTAAAGCAATATATAGTTCTTCCAGATACTTATAGTGGATAATTGTATTGTATCCAGGATTATCTGTCTGTTTGCTACTGCAGGGTTGCACTGGAACCTTTTTTAGTTCAGGATGAACTTGTGATTTCTTCAGAATACCTGGATCAATGTTTCTTAGCACTTGTCTCTTTGGGAGACATCCCATAAAATTTCCTTGGCATTTTATGTTACTTTTGTCAGGCTAACAGTGAGCACCCTTTTAGCAAAGGCTGTGGTGGGGCATGCAAAGAAGCTTCACCAGCTGTATGGGTCTTACAATGATCACAACAGTAGAAGCGAAGGACTTTGAGGTGCATCCTGGTGCAGGTGTTAGTGCATATATTGGTGGTAAAATGGTTCTGGTGGGAACAAGAGGCTCATGCTTGCCTTCCAAGTCCCAGTAAGTCTCCCGAGGTTTCAAGACTATATGTCAGACGCTGAAAATTTAGCGAGGACCTGTGTGCTGGTTGCTGTCGATGGTATGATTTGTGGAGCTTTTGCCGTGTCTGATCCCTTGAAGCCCGAGGCTGGACATGTGATCTCATTTCTAAATTCACATGAGCATCTCAAGCATTATGGTAACTGGTGATAATGGGCTACCGCCAAGTGTGATAGGCAAGGGAGCTTGGAATAAGTACAGTGTTTGCTGAAAACAGATCCAGTGGAAAGCGGGAAAAAATTAAAGAGCTGCAGGTAAGCTTAAAATATTGATCTGGTTTTATAACCTTTACTCTTCCAATCCAAATTTTGCATGCTTAGTTGAATATTCTTTTTTTTAAGAAAAACAGTGGGGACATCGTCACCAGGGTTCGAACCTTAGGACCTCTCTCAAATGGAGATGGTCACCAACCAGCAGAGCTATGGCTGGTGAACTAGATATTACTTTTCTGTCATCTGTCGTTACACCGGTTCTCTGTTTCTCTATAATATGACATGGAAGAATCTAGAAGAGGAATATCACAGATGATAATAATTAGTCTGCTACAACTAGATTAATTGAACTAGTTAAACCAATTCAACAAGTTCTAACTCAATAGAAAAATAAACATCCTTGCTGAACTATCTGCGTAAACTTTCTGAGTCTAGTTTCCAAGTCATTTGAAGGTGAGACAGGTTAGTGTACTGATTTATCTGGTAAAACACCATATCAATATGGTTTCATCCCAGCCTGTGTCAACTTGTTAGAAGGTTTTTCATTTTACTCTTTGCTGAATGCTATCATTTTCTTTTTCGTTTAAGTCTTAACTGAGACTGTAGGAGTTTCTACCACATGCATTATTCTGCCCTTTTGTCCTTTGCTTGATGCATTCTAAACAGTTAGAATTTAGATTTTGAGATGTTACATTGCTAACAAAGGAAGTTTATAAGAAGGATGACATGGGGAGGAAGGAAAATGAGAAATTTCATTCTACTTATAAAGCGGTGGTATTCAATTTTTGTTAAGATATTATAAATCCAAAATTGCATAAAACAAGTAAAATCACCAACATCATGATTTTATGGTATATATGAATGAAAGATACTAATTAAACAGCTAAAGTTCATGACCATCTGCAACCTCTTCCCCTTTTTTCCCAAGAAACATAGAAGTAAACATAGTGTCAAGAATAGTTAGTTACTTATGCCATAGAATACAACGGCCAATCATGTCAGAGGCTTCTGTATCACATTGCAGATGAAAGGATTGACAGTGGCAATGGTGGGAGATGGGATTAATGACTCACCAGCATTGGTTGCTGCTGATGTCGGTATGGCAATTGGTGCCGCACTGACCATTGCTATTGAAGCTGCTGATGTTGTTTTAATGAAGAGTAACCTCGAAGATGTTGATCACTGCCATCGATCTCTCAAGGAAGACAATTTCTAGAATCAAGCTTAATTACATGTGGGCCTTGGGGTACATATATACTTGGCATGCCAGTTGCTGCTGGGGGTTCTCTTCCCTTTCACTGGAATCCGAACTGCCACCTTGGCTTGCCGGGGCATGCATGGCAGCCTCATCACTCAGTGTCGTCTGCTCCTCTCTCCTCTTGCAGTCGTATAAGAAGCCGTTGCATATCCAAGATGTTCAGGGATCTGATGAAGTACTCCAGTTCAGTCTAAGTTATCATCTTCTTTGTATCATTCAAACTTTCCCCACAACATGATTGCGAGATTCCTCGCCGTTGTTATAAGAATCAGATGAGTATAGCTGTTAGTCCAGCAGGTTATACCCTCATTGTCTCAATGCATCCTTGCTTTCCTATTAACATGATTGGAAATTGCTGATCGGTCACAAGAACTAGTGGCTATAGTTGAAGTGTCTGTCCGTCAAGTTCTTCTAAAGTTGGTATTAGCTTTGATCTGTATCGTAGCATCAAACTTAATAAGTTGGTCAAGAAGTTACCGATCATTTTTCTGTGATCTAACAGCTGTAACTGTTAGTCCAGGTTTTTCTCTAATTTGATGTGAGCTGTGATTTCTGTTGCTTCATTAACTTTTCTTGAATAACATGTTTGGGAAATTTTTTTCTTTGTTTTTATTGTGAACAGTACCTCTCCAATTTTTTTATATGCTAATAATCTTTGCACTTTATCATTGGAACTATTTGATATGGCTCGGATTTGCCATCCCTAAAATCTCGTTTGATAGCTTCTACCTGCCAACCAGACAGCAATATGTCTAGCAAAATCAATAGCAATCAAATTTTCAAATAATCAGTGTGATTAAAAAAAAAACGTCTGATCACGGTGCATCTAAATAAGAATATCTTAATCACCAAGCCAAATAATATGCTTTATTATTTTGGGAAGAAAACAGGCCTTTTCGGCCATCTTGCCTTTTTGTTTTTTATTTTTCCTCTAACTCTGCTTTAATTTCTAGAGGGTTTAAGACACTTCAACTTCGAAGAGAGAAACAGAGGAATAGAGGGGTAACGATAGAAGGGAGAGAAAAGAAGAGAGCAGCGAGACTCAACCCAGATCTACTACTATACATTTCACAATCAAGTTAAAAAATCTTAAAATATTTGAATATTAATTATAATTTTATTCAAAATAAAAAATATATTATTGAAAATTAAAGTAGGCAACATGGCGTTCTCTTGGAAGCGCTAAATGGTGCTCGGTATTGAAATTTAAAATTTTAATTAAATATTTTAAAAAATAAGTGAAATATAAAATTAAAATACAAGAAGAAGAATGACAATCAAAAGTTGTGCTAGATTGTTTTTGGTTCATCTTGAAGTGAACACTAACAACATGTTTCATTTTTTTTTCCTTTCCTTGTTTCGTTCATGTAAAATGCCATCTCCTTGGATACTCACGCAATACCTTTTTTTACAACAATAGGTTTTGCATATAAATTTCTATTTGATTATTAACTTTGTAAAAACAAAAAAGAAGATTTATTTATTTTTTTTACTTGTTGATTGATTGTAGAGCGGGTCCATATTTAAGGGGATTTTATTGGGTATTTGTAAATATGCATTGCTCACTTTATTGCGAGAGTCAGTGGCAAAACCCATCTAGAAAATCCTTAACTATATATTATTTTGTGAAAAAAAAAATCTAATTTTTCTTACAAAATTAATAATTAAATATTTTTATGCAAAAACCGACTTCCAGTACTCATATTACGTAATTTAAGAAAGATAAATACGAGAAGCGTGTCGAGCCAAAGGCAGAGAAACTTAATTTGCAAGCATTTTGTCGAGTGACTTGATGCGGTGAGATCCAATTCTTCTCATCCAAAGCGACCATGGTGGTTTCGGTTCAAGGCGAGCGGCTCCATATAGACCAAACCGGATTCTTGCACCTGCTTCGACCGAACCGCTCACGGTTCACTTTAGGTCCGCTCCGACCATGCGGTTGCTAAGTTTATTGCCTTCAGACCCTCAAATGGGCCCATGCGGTCTCTATGCAACAATCCATGCAGCTCGCTCGCTTTCTCTCTGTCTCTCTTCTCGCCGCACCCTCCGGCCAAAGAGTCTCCATTTTTACGCGTTCAAGCTCTCAAAGCACCGCGCGTTTTCGTCCATCTCGTCGTCGAAAGCCTAGCCTCGTTGGATCAAAAGCCATAAGGTTTCTCATCTCTTTGAACCTGTTTTCCTGAAATCTAGGGTTTCGTTTCGGACTCGGCTGTTCGGATCGATGGGTTTCTGGGTGTTTTTTCTTCTTCGATTTCTAGGGGTTTTGGGTAATGCCTGTAAGCCGGCCCTGAGGAAGAGGGGAAGCCATGGATAATTCGATGACTGGCAGCGGCTTTCTCGCTGGATCATCCGCCGACCCTTCCGTACACCACCACCCCCAGCCGCACGACCCCCTCCCCTACCTTCAACCAATGCTCGCCGCCGGCCTCTTCGACCCCCGCCACCGCTTCTCTGAACCCCCCGTCTCGCGGGAAGGGCATCTCCCCCTCCTCCACCGCCGCCGCCACCAGCGACGATGACGACCAACTCCCAGCCGCCGCCGCTGCCGAGGAGAACGGCCACGGGCAACAGACCGGCACGGGATCGGGCAAAAAGGGCTCACCTTGGCATCGTATGAAGTGGACCGACGAGGTGGTCCGGCTGTTGATCCGGATCGTCGCCTTCGTCGGGGATGACTGCGCTCATGAGGGCCCGTGGATGGGACGGCAGGTGCTGTGAAGAGGAAGCACGGGCCGCATTCCAGAAGAAAGGAAAATGGAAGATGGTATCCTTACTGATGCAAGAAAATGGCGCCTTTGTTTCGCCACAGCAGTGCGAGGACAAGTTCAATGACCTGAACAAAAGATACAAGAGGTTGAACGATATCCTTGGTCCCGGGACCTCCTGCATTGTCGTCAATGATCCTGCAAGCTTGGAGTCGATGCCCATCTCCAAAAAGCAAAGAGCGACGTGAGAAAGATCCTGAGCTCGAAACATCTTTTTTACAAGGAGATGTGCGCGTACCACAGCGGCCAGAAAATACCTGATTGTCCTGATATCAATTTGCAGAGCTGTTCGCTACCACACGTCACATTGTCGAAAGATGGCAATCAGTGTGTTGATGGGGAGGGGGAGGAGGACGAGGATGAGGCAGATCATGATGAAGGGGATGAAGAAGAGGGGAGCGAAGAGGTTGAGAGAGGGGGATTTGAGAGTTTCCTTGCTGAAATCGATGCAGTCCTTCAGGACCCGACGAGATCACCATTAGAACAGCGGAAGTGGTTGAGGATGCGGGCATTGCAACTCGAGGAGGAGAGATTGGACATTGAGACTGAAGCTCTGGCAATAGAGAGGCAGAGGTTCAAGTGGCAGAGGTTCAGCAGCAAGAAGGATAGGGAGATCGAGAGATCGAGGCTGGAGAATGAAAGACTGATGCTTGAGAACGAGCGAATGAGGATGCAGGCAAGGCAGAAGGAGTTGGAGCTGCATTTCAAGAGGTCTGGAGACTCGTTAGAGTCTGCTGGTTTTGGGACAGAGGAAGAGCAAGGACGGGAGCAGATGGAGTTTGGAAGGGTCCATTAAGATTTTGTCCTTGAGACTAACCATTGGCATTTCTAAAGCATTGATCGTCACCTTTGTTGTTGAGGTTTCTTCTGTACAGCTGGGGAGGTATTATTGGTAGGCTATACTTCATGTGGCTTTCTCTGAATTCACCATGTGGACTTCTTCAATTACTGTAGATGTAAGTTATAACTTGAGATGATCATATCTTATGATGTGTTAAACAAGGATTGCTTGCGTTCGATATGTCTGGATAAGGCTATGTATGGTGTCGCGTGGACATGGACGTTGAGATCAGATTTGGACATGTGTCAAACTTGGCAAGAGAAAAAACAATCAGAATACAAGGACATGCAAAAAAAAAAAAAAAAACTAAATTAAATATGTTTAAAGTTTTTTAAATATTGTATAATGGAAAAAATGAAAAGATGTTATAGGCTAAGGCAGTTCGATATACATGTCTGTCATATAATTTCTAAAATTAGTTCAGAGTTACAAGAACCATGATATTTTGCATAATTATTTGAATACCTACACATTATGTTCTAAAAACAATAAAAACCCACATGTATCACAATCACAGTTGCGAGAAGTTGCAAGAAAAGAACTTGATAAGAACCCATGTGTCCAATGTGTATCCAATTTGCTGATACATGTTTGACACAGATTCTTTGAACTAGACATTAGGCCTGTTAACGAGCCGAGCTGCTTGGGCTCGGCTCGGTAAAAGCTCGGCTTGAGCTCGGCAAAAGCTCGGCTCGTTAGTTAAACGAGCCCGAGCCTGAGCCCAAAATGAGGCCCGTTTAAATCCGAGCTCGAACCCGAGCAGCTCACGAGCCCAAACAGAGCTTGTGACTTAACACGACCAAATTTTTTTTTCAAATATTTGGATCTCTCTCGGATCCTTCAGAATGATGTGATGTGGCAGCGGAAGAGATGGCCTGACAACACTTGTAGGGGAATGTCACTTCTCTTGTATCAGAAGTGGGTGGGAACAGCTGGGAGTTGATGGTCTCGAGACTAAGCTCAGTGGTCTGTCTCGAGGAGAGGCTAAGCCCATGTCCTCTATGTCAGAAATGGGTGGGATACTCAGAGGGAGAGAGAGAGATTGAGAGAAGGGCGTAGGTAGAAGAAGGCATTTGGAGACGGCACCGGCAACCACCGGCGACTGCAGGACCGGCGAGGTGGGTTCTCAAGAAAGCAACTCAGGCCGAGCTCCAAGCACGGGTTCTCAAGAAGGCTCCGAGCGTCGGCGGTCGTGGTTCGATGCTAGGCACAGAGAGGCTTGCAATGGCGCTTCGCACCGTCGGCGGGCGGGCTTGGGGCTTGACGAAGAGGAGGCCTCGGGAAGAATAAAAAGCACCCGGCTTCTCTCCTCCGGAACTGGTGGCGCTCTTCTCCGGCGCTGGACGACGGACAACCTTCCCTTTCTCTTCTCCGGCGTTGGACGACGGACAGCCTTATCCTCCGGCGCGGTCGGCCGGTCTTCCATGGGAGCCGCAAGTAAAGGTATGTGAGTGTTAGATGCTTGATAGAATGTCACAAAGAAAAGAAAGACACTCCGAGCTCGGGCGAGCTCGAGCTCGAGCTCAAGCTCGAGCTTTTGCTTTGCCAAGCAAGCCCGAGCTCGAGCCCAATACAGAGCTCGGTACCGAGCCCAAGCCTGAGCTCGAACTTCTGTGAAACGAAACGAGCCCGAGCCTCGGCTCGTTAGCAGGCCTACTAGACATGAGAGTCCAGGTTACATAGGCTATGCATGAATTATTGCTTTTGCTGACATTATGCAGATTGACAATATTGTTTTTATGTAGCCTTAGAACAAATGAACTTTTGTATACTTTTCAATATTTAAAGAAAGTTTGAAAATGCTAAGTTGCTAATATATGGATGAGAGAAACTAGTTTTATCATATGCTCTCTCTCTCTCTTTCTCTTCCTTTTTTTTTTGTTGGAGATCATGTTGCAAAAGCATAATATGAGAGTCGTTGCTTGTCATAATAGGGTATTGGATGTTAAGGTTGTGAAGGATTGAAGGGGATATGTGCTGAATCATTGAACTGGCTGCAAGGTTATGGTTCTCGAACAATAGAAAAAAATATTCTTCTAATTGATAAAATAAATTAGCTATATATTGTGTTCTTTAGCAATTCATTTTGGGACATTTACTAAAACAAGGCAGCATTGGGTGTCGGAAGAAAGCAACTATGAAATGGGAAGAATTGTATATTCAAAGAAAGCATGGATGCTTTTGGTAAGAAGTGGTTACTATTTATAGTCTTAGGTCAAGAAATCTTCTGATCTTAGATAGGCAATAGTAAAGATCAGTGAAGCCACTGTCAGTTTAGCATAAATAAAAACCTATGAATGCTTTCTAGTTTTGTTGATTGGAAACTTAGAAGGGCCAACAGGATGGTTGGGACTCAATTGTATATGGAAATGCTTCTAGGATTGTCTTTTGGTTAATTGTTTCATCCACTTAGGGATGGTCACAAACCAATTCTTAGAATTCAGAAAAATCATAGGCTTGTATTATCCTCAAGTTTTAGGGTTTTAAGTTGTAAGGGTACAGCAAATTCTGATTGTGCATGATGTGCTCTTGCAGGGTAGGGAGGAGAGAGATGAAGGTTAGGGATCATATAATCCTGGCGGTTTTGGCTTGTTCAATTAAAATTGGAATATTGCTTTTGGATATGCTTGAGTTTGTGGAGTTTGGTTTGCGTGTAGTTTGGCTTGAGATTCAGGGTTTTCATCAAACATGTCAAGGGAAACTCTTTTTCTTT
Source organism: Phoenix dactylifera (assembly GCF_009389715.1). Classification (NCBI taxonomy): domain Eukaryota; kingdom Viridiplantae; phylum Streptophyta; class Magnoliopsida; order Arecales; family Arecaceae; genus Phoenix; species Phoenix dactylifera. Next base: position 119,900 of record NW_024068516.1, on the reverse strand, counting down.
TTGTGCATATGATTTCCAAAATTAGTTCAACGCGACAAGAACCATGATATTTTGCATAGGTATTTGGATACCTACAGACTATGTTCTAAAAACAAATAGGTATTTTGCGTAGTTCAACGTGACAAGAACCATGATATTTTGCATAGGTATTTGGATGCCTACAGACTATGTTCTAAAAACAATAAAAGCCCACTTCTATCATGATTACAGTCACATCCACTAATTATTGAAAATTTCCTACTTTATGGAAATTTGTAAAAGTTGCAAGCAAAGAGCTCAATAAGAACCCAAGTATCTGACGTGTCTCTGATTTGCTGATACATATCCGTCACAAATTCTTTGAGCTAGACATGAGAATCTAGGTTACATAGGCTATGCATGAACTATTGCTTTAGTTAACATTATGCGAATTGACAATTTTGTCTTTATGTAGCCTTAGAACAATGAATTTTTATATATTTTTCAATATTTAATGAAAGTTTAAAAAAAGCCTCACTCGCTGCTATATGGATGAGAAAAACTAATTTGATCAGCTCTTCTCTCTCTCTCTCTCTCTCTCTCTCTCTCCTCTCTCTCTCTCTCTCTCTCTCTGTTGTGTGTGTGTGTGTGTGTGTGTGTGTGTGTGTGTTTCGAGATTATGTTGCAAAGAAAAATATGAGATGGGGCATTGTTTCTCATAATATGATATTTGGATGTTTTAGGTTTCGAAAGATTGAAGGGGGATATGAGCTGAATTCATTGAACTGGTTACGAGTTTATGGTTCTTGAACAAAGGAAAGAAATTCTTCTAATTGATAAAATAATGTGGCTATATATTGTGTGCGTTAGGAATTCTTTTGGGGATGATTACTAAAACAAGTTCTTATTGGGTGTCAGAAGAAAGCAACATGAAATGGGAAGAATTGTATATTCTAAGAAAGGAAGGATGCTTTGCTTAGAAGTGTTAACAATTTATAATCTTAAGTCAAGAAATCATGTGATCTCAGGTAGCCAATGGTAAGGATCAGAGAAGCAACTGCCACTTGAGCTTAAATAAAAACATGTGGATGCTTTCTAATTTTGTTGACTGGAAACTTAGAAGGGCCAATAGGTTGGTAGTGACTTGATTGTTTAAGGAAATGCTTCTAGGTTGCATCTTCTGGGTAATTGTTTCATCAACTAAGGGATGTTCATAAATCAGTTCTTAGAATTCAGAAAAAACCATGGACTTGGATTACCCTAAGTTTTAGAAGTTTTAAGTTATAGGGGTACAGCAAATTGTAATCATACATGATAAGCTGCTCTTGCAGGTTGGGGAGGAGAGGTGAAAGTTAGGGATCATATAATCCTGGTGGTTTTGGCTTGTTCAACTAAAATTGGAATACCTGCTTTTGGATATGCTTGAGTTTGTGAAGTTTTGGTTTCACTGGTTTGGATCGAGATTCAGGGTTTTCGTCAAAGATGCCAGGGGGGTGTTTTTTAGCTTATAATTTCCAAAATTAGTTTACTGCTGCAAGAACCATGATATTTTGCATAGTTATTTGAATACCAACACACTATGTTCTAAAAAATAATAAAAGCCCATCTCTATCACCATCGAAGTCACTGAAACTTATTGTTGAAAGGATCCTAGTTTATAGCATTTTGTAAAAGGAACTCGATAAGAACCTGTGTCTAGTGTGTCTCCAATTTGCTGATATATACCTGACACAGATTCTTTGAGCTAGACGTGAGAGTCTAGCTTACATAGGCTATCCATGAGTTATTGCTTTGGCTGACATTATGCACATTGACAATGTTGTTTTCATGTAGCCTCGTACCAATGAACTTTTATATGCTTTTCAATATTTAAATAAAGTGTGAAACTCCTAACTTGCTATTGTATGGATGAGATGAAATAAATTTATCAGCTTTTCTCCTTTTTTTTCAGATCATGCTCACAAACAAAATATGAGATAGTCATTGGTTCTCATAATAGGGAATCGGATGTTGAGGTTGTGAAAGATTGAAGGGGATAGGGGCTGAATCATTGAATTGGTTACAAGTTTATGGCTCTTGAACAAGTAGAAAAAATTCTTCTAATTGATAGAATAGTGTAGATACAATGGGTGCTTGAGCAATTCTTTTGGGGACGATTACTAAAACAAGACCTCATTGATTGTAGGAGGAAAACAATGACGAAATAGGAAGAATTGCATATTCCAAGAGAGCGTGCACGAGTTGGTAAGAAGTGTTACCATTTATGATCTTAGGTCAAGAGATCTTGTGATCTTAGATAACCAATGGTAAAGATCAGAGAAGCAACTGCCACTTCAGCATAAATAGAAACCTACGAATGCTTTCTAATTTTGTTATTCGAAACTTAGGGATTCGATTGTATAAGAAAATGCTTCTAGGATTGTGTCTTTTGGGTAATTGTTATATCAATAAGGGATGTTCACAAATCAATTCTTAGAATTCAGAAAAATTATAGGCTTGGATCACCCTTAAGTTTTAGAAGTTTTAAATTGGAGGGGTACAGCAAATTCTAATTGTGCATGATAAAGAACTCTTGTAGGGTGGGGAAGAGAGAGGTGAAGGTTAGGGATCATAGAATCTTGGTACTTTTGCTTGTTCAATTAAAATTGGAATACTTGCCTTTCAATATGCTTGAGTTTGTGGAGTTTTGGTCGGAGTGTAGTTTGGCGTGAGATTCAGGGTATTTGTTAAACATGTCAGGCGAAACTTTTTCGGAACAAAATAGAAAGATCAAAGGGAAGTTATGAAACACCATTTTTGAGTATATTTTGTTATACGGTAACTTTGTGTGTGTAGTTTTGATAATTTTAGGATGAAACTAGTATCTATTAAGATGCATGAACAAGTACAAAAAAGTCCAGGTAATTATAGACTATATTTTGAACTGGTATATAACCCAATGCTAACAACCATCATCCATATGGATGGAGGTTTTGGGTTCAAATGTTAGTGGTGCCATTTCTTAAAACCTAGTTTGGAAACCAGATAAGCAGTTCTGATTATTTTTTTGTTATCCTTGATGGTATAGCTGGTTCCAGAACAAGGTTGGCTAAGTCGAGATATAACTTATTTGTGTTTGGATATAACTTAAGGTATAGCTGGTGGATGCTCTTGCAAATGATTAGTTTTGGATAAGATCCGCCAAACCGGTACTAGGACCCGTGCCGGTCGGCTACCAGTTCGGTACGGGGTGAACCAGGCGGTTCACTCCGATTCTATAGACCATAATTCGAGCCTTTTAAAAAGGTGAGGGCCCAAACTGGTTCAGACCGATGTGAACCGAGCGGTTCGCACCGGTTCCGCTTCGAACTACCTGATTTGGAGCGGTTCAGGGTGCTTCGGGGAGGATTTCGAAATTTAGGACCAAACCGATCCGGTCCCCTCTAGTTCGGTTCTGTACAAGGTGAACCAGGCAGTTCAGTTCGGTATAGAATGTGCCAGGCAGTTCGGCATATCTTGGGTTTGGATCTCTCGCTATGCTAGGTAAAACATCTCATGCGCTTTCATGTCATAGTGAAACTAACCTTAAGTTCCAATTTCCTTATTTGGTAGAATTTTTAGTTGTGAGATAGGTCTTTGTGATAGTTTTTTCGGGTTCTCTATCTTTGAAGGTCTCTGAATTGCACATGAATAGGAAAGCAACCTAAGTGCTGAACCTAGTTATTAACACATGATCTAAGTCTTTTGAGTAGATCATTATTGTGGTGCGGATCCTATCTACCACTAGGGCATCAACATTGATACAAATGCGCGAGGTGCTTGAGAGAAGAGGAGCTTTTAGACCTTTGGCTGTTTCACTGTGATTAAATGGCTGATTTGAATGTCTGAGTCTGGTCTATTAAGATCCTATTCTTTTTAACATTGTCCAGTTGTGATTCATGGGTATTTTTGGCTAGTGGCTACTGATACGAAGGTTAAATCTATGCAGGATTTCAGTAAATCAGGCAATTTTATTCGAGGCTTGGACAGAATACTGTTGAAGGGTGTTCGAGAATTAGACTGAAACTATGGATATTGTCTTGTATTCTATTAGATGTTCCTATTCTCTCTCTCTCTCCCAGGGGCCTTTCTTCTCTTGGGGGACTACTACATAAAGAGTTCTTCGAGTACAATATTCTTTTCATTTTATCATTATTCTCATATCTACCTATCAACTTGTCAAGGATTAAGGAGTGATCGAAATGTTTCCTCCTTTTCTTCTATTTCATTTATTATAGTTTTTGCTGCTTCTGGGAAAAGGATTAATACTTCTGTCAAGTATAGAAGATTTAAACATTAGATCACCATCTGGATAAGCACAAAGGGTAGTCAGATACTGCCAACATTTCTATGCTTTCAAGAATTAAATAAATATGAGATTATGCATGAGAACTCAGTATACATGAGAATTCATTGGAAAGACAGCATGATTGGCTCTCCATGCACAATTCATGATCAATTTATTTTTTTTTAATATCCATTCTACAAGCTTATTTTTCATAAATAATATCTTTTCATGACTGGACACCTTTGTAACTAACTATTCAATTGCAAAGCAAAATTATCACTGTTAGTGTTATTATTTACTGTAGCTGCAAATACATAGTGAATGTCTGGTAAGATTTTTTTTTTTTTTTTTTGCATAAATGCATATATAAACCTCTGAGTATGTGCATATTAGGATGTTTGTACACGTCTGGGTCCATTCATCGGAGTAGTGCTGCTGATCAATGCTCTTTTATATGCCCTTTTATCTGTTCATGTCAAATATATGAAGTACTTAAAACATCTACAACAGTAGCTGCAGTTTTTTGTTATCTATAAGGTTGTGTGCGCTGATACCATTACTACATAATTGATGTTAGCTATAATTAGTTTATCTTTTCTGTGTGAGCTTCCATTGATTCGCTAGTCTATCATAACCAACCACTTGAAATTTTTATGAGTATTTAGTGAGTTACTTTTTTCCTGACACAACTGCAGAATTCGAGATACATCCATTCAATAGGTACCAACATTAGTTCTTCCCTCCAAATGAAACTCTATGATTTGGTTTTGTAGATTTTGTTGCTTTTGATTTTTTAAATGCCAACACAGCTGCATGTCTAGCAGCTTCTGCAGCACGGGCATTTTTCACGTGCAAAGCTGCAGATATTGATTTCTGTTCAGCCCACTTTATTTAAGAATATAATATTGAAATTTTGACTTCAACCCTGTTGAAGGAACGTTGCTTCAATTATCCGACTGGACACTGCGTGCGAAGATATCCCCAATTCTTCGGATGTATTGGACTATCTTTTCTTGTTAGGTTTTTATTAAAGAATCTTTTCTACCTTTTGTTTTCAACATGAATTTGTTCTGATATCATGCTGATCCTTTGAAAGTTGTTTTGATGAGTACAGTCTTTACTGGCTTGCTATACTCTTACTATGAGATGTAGCATCAAACATTCTTGACCAAAATCTCTTCATGGCAAAGGAATGAAGTTCTTTTGCTGGATGTTCAGCTTTTTCTTTCATAAGTAGAAATGTTCAGATCTGGTAGCGTACTTGTGCTGAACTCACTGTGCTATTTAAGGCCTTGTGATTTTTAGATTGTCATAGACAAGTTAAGAAGAGCAATTTGATTAGGAGAAATAATTCAATTGTTTGGTCAAGATATCCAGGATGTGTCTTGGGTGGGTGTTCATACGTTGTGAATGAGGGACACAGAAAAAAAAAAAAAGAGTTCTTCTGTTTTGTATGATCTGAAATTAATTTCAGGAACTTAAGATATGGAAAATTAAAAAACGATGTCTACAAATGGAAAGATGTTCTGATGAAACATAGGAGGAAGATGCGTAAGGGAGGAGCCCCCCCCCCCCCCCCCCCCAAATTGAGCTAAAGCCTCAATAAGATGATGAAACATAGGAGGGAGTGCGTAAAGGGAGGAGAACCCCCCCCCCCCCCCCCCACCCACCTTACCTGTACATCTATAGACCAACTACAATCCACTCAACGTAAAAAAAGCATACACTTAATCCTTAACCATTGCTTTAAACACCTTAAAAAAAGGGGCCCCAAAAAGGGGGGGAAAAACTAAGACTTTTTTCTAGCTAAAAGGCATTTATTACTCCAGTCTTGTTGCTGTGTCTCAAGCCAAGGATAACTTGGTCAAAAGCCAGTCTGTTTGGTGTGCTTAGCACGAATCCCCCAGTGAGGCACCCCATAATCATTTATGATTTAGTTGAAAGGAACTGGAATCTCAGCATATGGCCTTGAAGAGTAATGTTGTAAATTATACCTAAATAAGAGAAATATTAATTATTAAACTGGGTATTCATTTAATACTAAACTACTAACCGACTCTACATTCGCTTCTCTTCTTTGGGCCTTGAAGCAGGCAAGTTTTGGTTTCCTTGAATTTTTGCAAGAAAAACATCTTCACTGCTGAAACCTTTGACAGGAAATCAGTATAATGTCAAGCTCTGAGACCTGGCTAGCAGTTAAGAGACTTTTATACTCAAAGAGGAGTGTCTTCTACTCTAGGCCATTCGGCATAAGTTTCTTCTTCTTCAGCCCTTATATGAACCTAATTCTATAGGTTTTTCTGGTTTCTATTAAGATATTCTTTGGTTTCCTAACTTTTTGGCTCAAGTGAATAGCTTGAACGGAGGTAAATTGAACTTCTTGCTGCAGTCAGCGTCCATTTTTTATTGAGGGACCCCAAGAGTAGATGTTTGTATTTGATTAATTTAAAAGGTTTCGGTCGCTTGTCCCTATGAATTCTTTTCCGTCCAAAGTTGAAGTTTATATTGGCTGAGTAGCTGATTCACAAAGGCTGAATTCACCATGGACTAATAGATCACTAACAAGCTTGGCTTCAATTGATCTTATCAAGCTTCTCTCAGGTGAACTTTTAGATACATTCTACCTTTCTAATAGTTAAGAGGCTGCTTGAATTCTGATCTCCACAAACATGGTTCCAAGAAATGAACGACTAGAGTTTGAGGTACACGAGTTGGAAGTTTTTTGAGTTCTTTATCCGGAGAAGTTGAATCTCATGTTTAAATGTTTGTCGGTCATGAATGTCAGATATTTCATTTAACTGTTGATCAGCAGTTAGCAAAGGAACAGAATTCACCTAGAGGTCAGAAGATCTCCATTAACAATAAATTATAAATAAACTGATGCACATAACAGTTCACCTATAATCACCAGCACTAACAACAGTACATAGCATCATTTCTATGTTCTTTATGGCCGGATCTTGATTGTGGATTTCTTTTTGCAAATAGATCGTAAGATTTGTGAATGATTAAACGATTCTCGGATAATGTAACTATAATTGAAGAATCATTGGTGAACCGGGGCTTGTATAAATGGTCACACCCTGCTTAGCAAGAGACTATGGGTTCATGTCTTGGATTGTGCATTCCTAAATAGTTGGTTTTTGGTAACTATAGTGCAAATGGATTTCCCTCTTTTTCTTCTCAAAGAAAAAAAAAATCATATGATAAAGAAAAAAAGTATAAATAATACATCAACATGCCAATAATTTGGAGAATAAAGTTACTACGATCACTCACTGTGTTGCAAGGGGGATGATACCCTCAAATGGTTGTTGATTAGAAAAATTCACATAAATGTGCTTTGTAAAATTTACAAATCATCTTGCATAGGCTAATCATAATTTTTCTATAGCATAAAGACAAACGATGAATTATTTATCAATTTATGTCTCGACGAGTCAAATCCTTACTTTTTAATTTTAGTTATTTATCAAACTCTTATATGCTTTGTCTTGGGCGGTCATCCTTCTGTATCCTTAAACTCTAAATTGAACTATATAAATGTGGCCTAATTGTTCAATATTCCAATTAAAAAAATTATCCTAATTAGACTAGTTCAAAGATTTAAAGCTGCTGTATAACAATTCTATTTAGATTTTTTCTTGAAAAGTTTAAAATATACTAGACTCATATAGAAGAATGGATTCTAAATGATAAGAGAAAGAAGAGTAGAGACAATATGTGGAAGACCCACTAATGCTAACTTTCAAACCAACAGACGAGAGAATAGGAATGAAGGTGAAACTATGAACCAAGAGATGAAAGAGAGTTGTAATACTTTTGAAAAATATTAATTGTAAATTAAATTATTTTTAGATCTTTTTAGAATTTGGATTTTAGTTTCTTTATCTCAAAATCTTTAGTAACACATGCATCTGCACGTGTATTTTAACTTATTCCTGAATTCCTTCAGAATTTCTGGCTCAAATTTCTCTTCAAATTTTGCTTGCTGTCAATTATTTGTCCCGCACTATATGTGAATACAATAAATAAAAAGATATCTTATTCTAAATATATTAGAAAGAGAAGTTGAATACATTTCAAATTACACGATAAAAGAATAAAATTGGAAGTTTAGATAATTATAATTTATTTTTTATCAATTTTCTTCGGGACTTTCAGCATAAAATTGAAGTGAATCACTTAGAGAGAGTGAAATAGATAGACAATTAATACAGGAAGTTCCAATTGCAGAAGCTACTCTAAACCTTACTGCAACTTCTGTTTCCGGATATAGTTGAAAAAATTGCTTCTTCGCGATGGTTACTAATATATGTTGTATACCTTCTCGAGCAGGAATAATAATAGGGTAAAGCACAACTACAAATGATCATACAAGATGGGGGACTTGTGATGCTCTACATCAGATTTATGATGTTAAATCCTGGCTTGTAGTTTAGCTAATTGTTATATACAACTAAAACTCATTTAAAAATCTTTGGCCAAGATTACAGATCATTGCTGATATCTCAATCTGTCAGCTAATTCTACCCTGAAACTCAGAAATTGAAAAAGAAAACTAGAGAACCAAACTTTCAGGAGAAAAAGGACAATGTTCTATACATGGAGCATCATTCATTCACATGGGTAATTTAACAATAATATACATCTCATCATCATTAACTGTAGCTTTGTTGAACTCGAACAAAATGGATCAACAGTCATTAACTGGAGACAATGAAGAGAAACTACAAATAAGTACTCTGATTTTGAACAAGTATGTATTTCAACTAGACAGGTCATCCTCTCATTACTCGAGAGTCTTGCATTTTTAATTCAGTAGCACATTAAAGAAAGAACTTGATAGATCATTTAATTAGTGTACGACCTGTATTTCTACAAACAAAATATACAATTAGCTTGAATACCCATACAGTACATCCTTTTTCACTCTTAGAAATAAGCTATGATTAAGCAATGTAACAGAGATAGATGCACCATACAAGAAAATGAATAAGTTACCAAAAAAAATTATAAATAAAGACATGAATGCGATATACATCTATGAAATAATACATAAATGCAAAACCATATCCATCTATTCATTCATCAGAGCTGCAGATTTTGCATCAAGTCAAAACATCCGGTCCCCATCTTCACTGGCTGGCCAAGGCAGACACTAGCTGAAGGGGCATCTAAGGTATCCACCTCCCCATGGAAAGCGGATCCAACAATGAACTTGGTTGCTGTCTCGAAAGTCATCTTGCCAAAAGGTGAGGTGTTGAAATCGGTCATCCCGATCCTGTTCATCGGCCGATACCCACCATGGAAGGTCATGAAGTCTGCAATCAGCATCAGGTGACGGATATTTACGCGTATGCCATATGCATCAAACACACCCTTCACCTCTTTTATAATGGTAGCTCTGGCTGCTTCTACACCATATGTGTTTAGCATTGCATGTATATCATTTGAGGTTATTTTATTAATATCCAAGTGATCTTCCAAGTCCCAAAATGCTTGGAAGTTCACTCCTGCAGTCTGAAGTGAGAGGGGCTCATCCTTTTTTGGCTCAGTCACCGAGCACAATTCAATGTTCTTAGACTCCTTAACATAGACAGACTTGGCAGCCTTCTGAGCAACCTGCATGAAAGCATTGATCTCGTAAGTTCGATGAAAACATGATTGATAAATAATAATTTTATACAGAAAATAGAGTTAATTTTGTTACGAATAATAATAAGCCACTATATAAAAACTATCTTAAGCTCACATCATGCATCAGCAAGGCTTTCACACCATTTCCTGTATCAATATACATGAGACATCAATTATTGATGACAGACTAAAAAACAGTATCAAGTCAGACTTATCACGTGTTTGATTGGAGAACTGCAGTTTCTATGTCAAATTATAGACTAAGAAACAACCAATATAATATTCACAAATTATTGTTTCCATTGTTGCAGATTGATAGAATGCTGGTCTTTCCAAAATAATCGCACCATATGAAGAGAAAGTGATGAGCGATTTTCAGAAAAGAATAAATAACACACAAGCATAGGCCCTGAGCTACTACTAACAACCATAAGAAAAGACAAAATCAAGTTTCTCCCACCTAATTTAAGCATTGAAGAAAGAACGGTACCTCAGCCAGTAAAATGCGAGGCTCCTTCTTAAAAATGTAGTGAACCTCAAAGTTCAAACCCTTTGCATCCACAAAGATGGTTCTATTAATCTTTTTCTTCCTTGGCTTGGTCGTCGTCTTCTTGGATTCTGATTTTGATTCCTTGCTGTCCGCCAGTTTCTGCTGCTTCTTGCCATCCTTCAACGTAGGAGTAGGCTCAGCTTTAGATGGGCTTTCAGGTATTTCCTCCTCAACCTCCAAGCTAGGATCTTCAACTTCCATGCTGTGATCTCCTCCCACTGTATAGTCCTCATCAGCCTCAACCTGATCAATTTCACTTTCAAATCCAGATTGGGTCTCTCCATCATGCTCATCTGCTTTGGCAGAGCTCTCTTTTTCGATACCATCCTCATACTCCATTTCATCACTAGCTCGTTTTTTCCTCTTTTCAGCATCCATTCCTTCATCTTCATTGATTCCATCATCATCATCGACACCATCAAAGCCACTGCTATTATCCTTGTCCTCCCCGTGAGTGGATTTGCTTCCATGTTCATCTTCATCTGTCCCTTCTGCCAAGTTACTTTCTTCTTTTGCGGTAACAGAACTGATGTCACTGATCTTGCATATCATGTCCAAGTGTTTCGCTATTGCATCTTCCATAGCACCAATAAAGTCTGTTCGTAAGGTTATCATGCAATCTTCTAAGGTTAAGCTTGAATGCGGAGGGTAAAGCTCAGGTGGGTAAAGGTTCATCTTCAGCTTATAAATTGTCGACACCTCATTCCCATGAATGCAGAATGGCACACTGCAGACCTCCATACTCTCTACAATGTCTGCCAAACAGACCCTCCTTAACTTTGAAGCCAGCCGTTCAGCATCCTCCCTGCAAAAAAGCAGTCAATAACTGCAAGTTGTAAAGAATGTTTGGGGACACCAAGAGATGATATATCTAGAAATGAAAACAGACTCTTAGCAATCACTAAAATAGAAAATATCAACCATCATGGAGCAAGGTAATTCACACAATCGATAGGTGGCTCCCAATTAGCAGGTACAAGGAATAAATCCTCTGACTCACCTGGTCCTTCCATCATGCAACGGACATGTCATAACAGGAGTACGAATATCTACTGATGCTGTCATCAGGATTTCTTGTAAGCGTGGAATTCCAAGAGTCACATTCATTTCCCCTCGGCCGGCAAGATGAAAAGTGTTGAGCCTGAAGAACCAAATTAAAAAGAAAAGAAAAGGATAGTACATTAAGTCACGAAAGATGCAAGACATCACCGAGATATTGTGCCAAAAGGGAAGAAATATGAAGAAAGTAAAAAATTCCAGCAGGCACAAAGAACTTATTTTCACAGGTTACTGATAACTATATTTATATAGCCGAGAGTACAAATTGGCCACGTTTCTATAGCTTGTGTTCAGTTTTAATACAGTACGGACTTAAAAAAAAATGTAGTGCAGCCACAAGCATGGCCCCTTCAAATGCAAGAAATAATAACCTATGAAAGGTAAAACCATGGTTTGAAATAGTGGCAGAACAGGACAGTACCACCGGTACTTTCGATCAGGTACTTCTAATTGGTTGAAGACCAGAAATTACAAATTATCGTGTTGGATGTCCAGCTAGAGTATGATAAATGAAACGTGAAAAATGTGACAACCATGTCGAATGCAAATGGCAAAGGAAAGCAGGAAAATTTTTTTATGATAGTTATTCCTGAATTATATACAACATTTATTGGGTTTCTTACCTTTAATACAGGAACATCAGCATCCTCCAAGAAAGCCTAATTTTTATTACATTAAAATAGTAAATATTTTGGAATCCATTTGTACAAAGTCACAAGTCTCTTAAAATGTTACCTGCAATGCTCATGTTCCAGAAAAGTATGGAAACATTTTAACTGAACCATATATGCATTACTCCAGTAGACGCAAACTTCACATTGCATAAACATGGTGTTATTGTGACTACATTTGAACAGGCTCTCATGACTTGCCTGATAAAAATAGAGGTTTGATTGAAATTAAGGTTTGGAAGGTCATTTAGATGTTGGAGAAAGTGTGAGCTTGGCTAGACAGATACTGGTATTGCAAAAATCATTGAAACTGTCATTCTGATTCCAGATCAACTTAGGACTCTTGAAATAGCTTTGTTAGCACTAATGTTCCCTCCTACTAACAGATATTACCTTAGCAGATACATGCACTTTCTCAGATAACTATTACTATTTAAGGGGTTAGCTCAGGATCTCTCAACAAGAATGTCTTACTAAATATATAAAGCTATGCCTCTATTGCTGCACATTCACTTTGAAACCCAGGTCCTCACAGGTTTCAACCATTTTCTTCCAGAAGTACAGGAGAATAATTAAAATTGATGTCATGGAATCTATTCAGCAATTCTTTCATCAAAGTTTTCCTGCCAAATAATTGGAAGCATACTTACATTAGCTCATGCCCAAGAAATCAGATGCCTCCAAACCTGGACGCTAGACCGATAAGTTCATGCGGACTCTATATAAGACCATTGCAAAAAAGGGCATATTGGATAGCATTTACCTTGCTCATGAAATCGCTCATACTCTTAACCTGGAATAGCTTGATCCTGCTGAAAGCAGATATGGAAAGGGCATATGATCGATCATGATGGGACTTTCTCGTCACAAAACATAAGGCTCATGGTTTCTATGACTAATGCATTGACTGGAATTACAACCGCATTAAAGCTCCTACATTTGCCCTTTTTAATGATGCAATCCCTTTCAAATACTTGTAGGCAAGGGCGTACCATGTTACCAATGTTTATTCATAATGGCAAACGCTGTATTATTAAAAGTATTAGACAAAGCTGTGCAGCAGGGTAGAGTGCAAGCTTACCAGGCTTCTCCTGCAACCCATCCCATTTGTCATCTCCTATTTGCTGATGATCTACTTCTGGTGGCTAAGGCAACTCCTCAGAATTGCAGCGTGTTAATGGATATCTTTCGGTAACACGGCAGACATTTTGAGCATGCATAAATCTTCAAAATTCCAGTATCATGTTTAGCCCTCATCTTAAACCACTGACAGACTTCTTACCCCTACAATAGAGAGCTATTGCTCAAATGGATCGATGGAGATGGAAAGCTTATCAATGGCTAGCAAATCAAACTTGATATTTCTCAGTCTTGGCCTCCATTCTTGTATATCATATGGCTCATTGTAATATCCCTAAAAGGATCATATCCAAGGTTGGCTGTCTCAACCCGAACCGCCAATTTGGGGCATACCAAACCATTCCTAGCGGAAACTGGGTCAAGACACAAGTTCACTTTAGAACCAACCCAAAACGAGCAAAACCGCCCAACTTAGGGCAGTTCGGGCAGTTCGCTATCTTGATATCCCTCAATCTGACCTTGAGTCGCCTCGCCTCCCAATCGATCACCCCCTCCCTCTTGCATTTGGCTAGGGTTAGAGTTTCAACAATGCACCGCCCTCCTTTACCGCCTCCGATGATGATTACAAGTACATGCTTTGCCCTCTCTCTCTCTCTCTCTCCTGAAGACGATGATCCCGATGGCTTCACCCTCTCTCTTTCCTATCTCGAAGATGGTGACAACCTCGATGGCTTTACCCCTTCTATCTCATCTATCTCAGTCTCTCGAAGACGACCCCGGTGACTTCGCCCCCTCTCTTACTCTCCTCTCTCTCTCCCCCTTCCTCTACATTCCCCTAGATCTGGTACACCTCAGGTTGGTACGGTATGCATCCATACTCGACTGAATCGGTCATCGACCGATATGATCTCCGATACTGATTTGGCAAATCTTGATCATATCTAATACTAAGAGTATGACAAAGCAATTTTTATGGAGTGGAAACTCTAATAATAGGCGAATGCATCTTATGGCATAGGAAACTAGTTGTCAACCTCATCCGCTAGATGCTCTCTATACACCATCCTTATTGGCCTGGCACAGTGCTTTACTACTGAAGAAACCTTCATGTGTTCTTTTCAACTCTTCCTCTCTAAGGTCACAGTTCATCTTGGCCAAGTATAGGGAACGGTAGTGAAATGCTAATATCACTCTAGGGAGAAGCGCTTAACAAATGTGGAAGACACTAAGTCAATTTGCCCCTCTAATCCTTGAGAATGGCGCATGGCTTATAGGAAGTGGATCCTCTATTTACATTCTCAATGATCCTTGGATTTATTCCGGGACTCAAAATTAGAAAAATGTTCTTATTAACACCGAAGCTCTCGAAGGAACAATGAGTTAGTTGCTTACTGAGGACAAAATGAGGAACTCGGAGCTACTCCAACAATCTTCTTCCACTGAAATTAGTCAACCTGATAACTTTTATTGCTATTCCTAAAGGGAATTGGAGCAATTGTATCACTTGCTGGACCACTGCATCGTTAAAGCCAAAGAGTAAAGATTTGCATAAGTTTTTTTCTGCCAGATCAGAGCATCATCAGTCTCTAGCAGTTTCAGTTTTGGCAAAGGAAACCCCCTCCTTGTCTTGCTCATTTTTTGGTGGAAAGTTTCATGGAAGAGGTTGCCCAGTCTTTTGCACAAGAGAGGTCTTAATGGCCAACCACACTATGATCTTCGTACAAGTACTGTTGAAACTTGAAATAGTTGATCATGTTCTCTGTGATTCCATTGTTGCCAAGTAAGTCCGGGCATGCACCTCTATTGCGGCCTTCAACACTGCTTGTGCAAGCACCTTAGACCCACTCCTTCAGCATTGAAACCTAATAATGAAGCATCCGCATCACGCACAAACATCATCATTTGTTTTGTTGGTTACTCAATATGATTTGTCAGAGATGAATCTTTCTTCCAACAAACTCAAAAGAAGTCTTTGAGAAGGTTCAGTGAGTTTTAGAAAGGCCCACACACTTGCTGTTGAGTTCATCAACAATACCTTTGACTAGGTAATTGCTGGGGAAACATGGGACCCCCGCCCCTTCCATGGTCCTCGGACAACCTCTTTCTTATAGGAGCCCCCACCCCCTGCAATGTTGAAAATCTCATTGGATGGCTTGGTTAAGGATTCAAGAAGAGCCAGATCCCCCTCCATTATCCAAGGTCACTCTAGCCGATTCTAGTAGCTGGTGATAGCCCACACATCAATTTTATTGCACTATACGCTGAACTCCATGGTGCCTGGGAAGGTCTATGCTATGCTGTGGATACTCTCTAAGTTGACCATCTTTAGCTCGAAGGCAAATCCTCAACAGTAATTCGATAGGTTAATCGGCCACTGATTTCAAATTTAAAGACCCATCCCCATCTACTAGACATGAAAAGATTAGTCTACAACATGAATCTATCACCACTCACATTTACCGGATGCTAACCAATCGGCAGATTTGGTGGCTAGCTTCGTCACCGACCATGGAGTGCATGCACTCTGGATTAATGACTTGCCTTCTAATCTTAGAGAATTTGTTTGGGCCGATAAAATGGGTTGTACTTACTTTCATGTTATTTAATACATACCTGTCCTACCAAAAAAAAGCACTTTGAGTAAAAAAATGAGTAGGATAGTTGCACCAATTAACATGACAAGGAAAACAACCATCAGACTTGAAGAACGGGCAAGAAGCTCTTTATCTCTGATATTGGGAACATTACCCTTTCTATTATGAGATCTGTAAACTTGCAAATAATTGCCATTCCACATACCCAATACAACTGATGGGGATGGATACTCTAAGCCAAGTTTAATCCCCTTGAGGTTTACCAATTAATATGCCATGCTGCCAATTAGTCTACAAAAAAATTGTAGGAAATATCGATGCTCATATACTTCAGTCATATGACTAAATTGTTGCAGGAGCTGATGTGATTGGTTAAATATAGGAGTTATACACATGCTAACGATTTTAGTTGTGACATTTACTAATGTCAGCATCAGATAGTTGTACCTAATAATGCCACAAATGTTTATGCCCAAGTAAAATAATGAGCTTCAAAAACAAAAAAGGAATCATCTCAAATTATAAAAGGGCAAAGTCCCGCCTACAAAGCTTTAAGCAAGAACTAACCATTTAGAACCAATGAAAAAACGTTACACTATCTTACCATTACTGCTTTTAACTGGAGCATCCAAACTTCAATTGTTTGTTATAACATTAGCTAATTTTTTGGCGGTGCACCAGCTACTGATTCACTCTTCTAATACTGCCTCCAAAAAGCAGTTCGTTCTTCATTCATAGATTTACCAGACAAGCAAGAAATCTCATAATTATAGTACCTTTCATTTCCTACAAGAGCCTTTAATTTAACCAAACCTACATAGGTGACATGATACCCAAGATTCAACTTACTTACCAGAAAGCTTAATAGCTTGACAAATATCTAATACTTCTACATAAGTCAAAAGTATTGGCCTAACTCGTTTTCACTGTTCTTTTAGTTGTGCAACATACCTGAGATGATAACTAATCGTGATACATTAATATTTCAAAAATGAAGACATTTGTGTATAAACTTTCATATAATTGTGATAACCATTAAAAACAAAGTGACATTTGGTTTAAGTATCCATAAAATATTGATAATTTTATATTAAACATATAAGGACAATCTGATCGAAGTGCCCTTAAAACCTCAAAGGACGCTTCACTTATAGTGTCCAACACTTAAAACTAAGAGTCCCAACACTCCGGGAGAAAAAAAGGGGTAAGTGTTGGACACTTGTTGCTGACATCAGCATTACATGACAATTAAAAGTAGTGTCCAGTCATTACATCATGTGTCATGTCGTGTCCCGGTGTCCATAAGTGTCAAAACTTCTAAACCAAAGCACACCATCTCAGTGCCGGACCCCGTACCGGTGCTATACTATCATTAGATCAGTACGATATGGTACGAGACCGGTTCAACATAACAAGTGTCCGTACGCCCTTCATACCGTGTACCAGTACCGAATCAGTGATATGGTATGCCCCATGCTGCCCGGAACGGTACGACGAACCTTATTCGAAATAGCTTAATAATGAAGTGTCCATGTAACATAGAATATCAAATTTGAAATGCGTTAAATTGTTGCTAAGTATAAAAGGTATTTTTGAGGCAACATTTTACAAGAAGAGATCTTACGTCATCTGTGTTGATGGTTCTCCAACAGACTGAGCGGCAATCACACCAACAGGCTCACCAGGCTCAGCAAGACTTGACAAGTACTTAAGCTTCATTAATTTCATCAAGTCCTTTCGCTTAATTTGATGAAGAGAGCCTTGGTGGTTCTTTGATAGACGAGCAAAAGTAGTTGCATTCTCTCTCAGCAAATATGGTAACTCCTTAATATAACCATTTGATTTTGACAAATGTGCATCCTCAAGTTGACTGCTAAGCCTATCAAGAACAACCGTCTGATTCTGAAGATTGTAGGTGACAAAAAAAAATATATTACCACCAGGAGGTTAAGAGTTCGAAAAAGAAATGAAGTTTAGGGATCCTGTCCTTACAGCAGCAAGCGCTCCTAATTCAGAAATAAAGCTAGTTTTTAGGACATCAACTCCATCTTCCCCATACATAAATTGGATAACTGATCCATCTGCATCACGTACTGTGTGATCATAAGAGACTTTCAGACACTCAAGATTCTTAACAAGACATCGTTGAAGGTATCCACTTCGAGATGTTTTGACAGCCGTATCAACCAACCTGCATATATGACATATTGGTCAATGTGCTAGAAAACCTGAAATTATGATAGTTTGAATAATGCATGTGTATGCAAATAAATACAATTAAAAAGATGGTACATATATGCATTTGCAGTATACTTGGGTAGATATATGTGCTAGCTTGTTACTCGAAAGACGAAAAAGGAAAGGAATTTTGATATGAAATCTTAGGTAGAACTGTTATGAAGCTCAAAGTTTGTTGTACCCATCACGACCAGCCATGCAGTGGAAATAATACTCCTGAGGGCGAAGACCAGTCAAAAAACGATCACTGATGAATCCCCCAGCCCTACATGAAACATCCCAAGGGGGAAAGCAGGGTAATGTTTTCCCTGAAACCATACGTGGGACTCGTTTCCCTTCCAACTCTTGTTGCCCAAGCAAAGAAGAAATTTGTGTCATGTTGACCTACGAAAGCGGAGAAAGCAATCAGTAAAGATACTTTTATTAATGACCAATATGTAATATATGCAATCATGAGAGAATAAGCCTGCTTTATACATGCATTAAATGTATCATTAAATCAAGCACATTTAATACCTAAATTCACATCTTTCTTATTTTGCTTCTAATAACACTCGGTGTTTGACAAGACCGTGATTGGTAAAGGGTTCAGAACTAAAACTTAGAAACCAATCAGGTGACCTTGTATATAACAAATGGAAACCTTCTGACAATAGTAAACAGCTCCATATTAACTATACATTATAATGACTCGAAAAACCTTAGTTCTATTAAAAATCAAATGGGTCAACGAAGCTCTACCATTATCATATTTTGTTCTAGTAGTAATAAGTGGGGCATTGATACAAACCTCCCCATGGTCTGTTGTACCGATATTGGGCACTAGACCGGTTGCCCGGCAACATAGGTCGGTACATGCTCGCACCGTGCCGTGTCAGACCTGTACCGACATAGTAGAGAAGGCGAGGGAGAGGGCGAGCAGGGGAGAGGAAGAGAGAGAGAATGGAGAGAGGAAGAGAGAGAGAAGGGTGGTGGAGACCAGTAGAGGGCTGTCAGAGGCCGGCACCCGGGCAGGAGGCGGAGGTCGCGGCCGGATTTCCTGTTTCGTTCGAAACAGGGGTCCATGCCTTTTTTTAATTTCACGATATTTAAGTGAAATCGGCAAACAATTTGCCAACTTTACTTAAAAATCGCGAAATTAAAAAGCGGCTTGGACCCCTATTTCGAACGAAATAGGAAACTCGAACATGGCCTCCGCCTCCTACCCAGGTGCCCGTTGGCCCTCTACGGGCCTCCGTCAGCCCTCCTCTCTCCCCCCTCTTCCTCTCCCTCCCTCCCCTACTCACTCTCTTTTCCTCTTTCCTTCTCCCCCTCCGACAACGGATTTCGTTTCCATTGTCGGAACCGTCCCAGCGCGGACCGGGACGGCTCGGTACAATCGAAACCATCCGATTTAGGACAATTCCGCCGACCCTAGACCTCACTGTCAGGTGCTCGATGGCATGTTAATTACAGAAATAGCCAGGTCCTATTGTTTCATTTGCACTCACATGATTACATGATATGGAAAATGTACATTTAGATTGCATATAGCAAATCAAATATTTTTCCCTAACACGAGAGAGAGAGAGAGAGAGAGAGAGAGAGTTTGTAAACAACATACTTAGATAAGGCTTGCCATAATTTTTTCACATTCAAGGTTATTCAAAGTTAAATCGGTGCTCATAAAATAGATATTCCGAGTCCTCATGGCAGAGGTCAACGACAATGACAAGTATACTCAATCTTCTAGTTTTCATAGTGACACTAGGTTACACACTCAAGAAAATATAGGGAAGATGAGATACATCAAAATGCAGAAGAGAAATGTTTGGAAATTAGGATAAGTTTTACTCCAGTAGTCTAATTTTATTCAACAAAAGCTTGGAGACAACTACTCATACGACTTGAAATACTGCCCCAAATCCTTTACAATATAGCAGTATAGTTAACTCATATTTGACTTTCGAGTTCAATTTGAATTAGTGAAAGTTATCTGAAGCAATGCATGGGCATGCAAATATATCGCATAGAAAACCTCTCAAATTTTCACCTTTTCTAGTTTATTTACCCAAGACCATTTGAGAATATTTTGCAAAAATGCATGAAGAGTGTTCCGCTGCATGTGACAATCCTGTAGTCCCTATTCATTTGGTTGCAGAATAGAATCTGCTGGAATAGCAGAAAATAAGTAATAAGTTTGATAGAAAATAAAGGAGCGGTGAAGAACAACTAAGTTCTACCATTTTCTCAGAATATCTTTATTCTGATTTAAATGGATAGGTGAGTTAACAAAAAAAAAAAATCCAAAAGGTGCCACTACACCAACCCTAGAGCAGTGGTGGATAGGAAAAAATGAAATGTTGAAAAATACAATTTTACTCTAGGTTAAACCCATCCTGCACCAGGGCTTAAGAAAAGGAGGCAAATCACTTTATAAACACAGAAGACCAACAAGTTTGAACCTTAATCAGTTTTAGAATCATAATCTGCATTAACAAGTCCACAAAATCATGATTCTAACTACAGTACAACTATTATTGCAATTAGAGGCTAGCTAACTATGTAGTAGAATGCATAAAGATCGCTCATGAAACCTAATGCTCATAATCTCACCCAACTCAACCTTGAGTAGGCAATTCTATCTTAGTTTAATCTAGCTTCACTTTGCACCATTTTTTTTTTTTGCTGACACTTTGGTTACTTTATCTTCATGCTCATCTTTGTTTGGTTAAAAAAAATGTTTCCAACTTCCACTTAAAGGATCCTATATAGAAAAAAGCAAAACAACATTAGTGCATAAGAACATTGGCCATGAGCTACACAGATGTCTGACAATCTTGCAAAACAATTAAATGTTGGAAGGAGACAGTTAAGTAATAAATTTTACAGATAGAACGGTTATGACAACAACCTTCTATTCAAACAGAATCACTAAAAAAATGTGAACAGATTTACATCCACATCATACATACTAAATGAAAAAAATACGAGGAAACAAAAAAAAAATTCTTACCAAACCACCTTTAGCTCCAGTTGTCGTCATAAGAGAGAGACAATTTCTCAGAAAGGGCTTTTGGAGTCCACTTGGAAATAAGGTTTGGTTTACCTCGGAAGTCAGAACGTTCATAGAACTGGACATCATTCTATCCAACAATGTTGTTGCAGATTCTCTATTACGACATAGGACCTTCTCGATCTCCCTCTGTAATTTCATTGGGTCTAGCAAAAGTCCAATACGATACCCAAACAAAGTGTGTTAAATATATTAAAATTTTAAAATACAAAGTACAACAAAAACTTCAAGAGATGTCATATTCCTTTTTTTGGTTAAAGATGTCATATTAAAAGGTCGTGTTACCACATAAAAAAGAAACAGAAAAGGCATTGTAGTAGCAGTTTTTTTAGATGACCGAAGCAAATCTAGGTAACACTTAATTCAAATATGGATTAAATCAAAGCACCACAATGGCCCCAACATCGGAAGAAGCTTAAGAGTATGATAAATACATAAATAGATCAGCCGGGTCTTTGCCAGGGACTCTTAACACAAGACAAACGAGAAGTGATAACACCAAACATTTTGAGGGTTTGGAGGTTGGAGGAGGGAGGGACAGAGGGACGGAGACAGGGGGAGAGAGAGGGAGAGAGAGATCGGGGACATAAATTCATTATTTAATATTTTAAAATGAAAGGCTTGTGAATGGAATCGTAACATGCACACTGTAGCCGAGTAATTTGAACAAACCTCTATCCCCATCTTTAAAAGCAGTAAAACGAATGTGGACATCTTCACTTAGTGCTTCACTTTTTTCTAGTATTCTTTTCCTCTCCATATCTGAACTTTGGTCGAGTAAAAGGTCATCTACTCCACAAGTAAATCCATGCATCTGAAACCATAAGTTGTCATTCACTATATGCACACAGGTAAGGCATTAAAATAAATAGCAATGCATCAATTGTATAATTCCTGGGAAAAAACTTAGCAATTGACCTGTAGAAATAAAGTAAATAGACGACTGAAAACTGAAAGCAAAATGCCTGCAGTGTCTGCACCATAGAGTTCATGGATCGTATGGACCAACCCATATTTCCCAAATTGAGCCTTGTCAACCATTCCATGTATGAGATCATTGTTGTAAATAAGTAACTTCAGTTCATTATGATTTTTTCCAAGATATTCCTTGGGAATTCTGCCTTTATTTTCAACAGTAAATGGTGGGCGGCCTCGTGTAATATGATTTAAAATTGCAGTTATGACCTGGATTGCCACAAAGAAGTTAGATGAAAGCGCATATTGTCAGATCATTGAATGTTTCTTAACATTAAATAGTTTAAAGCTAAAGATAGCAATTTCTAAACAGTTTTCCATCAGCATTTTTATAGCATCAACCTGTTTTCCCGTCCATAGTGGAATTGGCTTCCAAATAGCAGGAAGAAGAGGCTGTATCTCATCATCTGAAGATAATGTGCAAACATTTCGACCAAATCTGCCGGGTTGAGAACTGGCAATAGGAGGCATGCAAGAAGCATACAAAAGCTGATGGTACTGCTCACGGGTCAAAAATGTGTCCAACTTTGTTAGAAGTACAGCACTTACTATATGATCCTGAAGAATACATTGCAGAAAACATTGGGAACTGACAAATTCAGTTTCTTTCAGAAAAAAAGAAAAAAGTTCAAAAAATGAAACAGCATCAACTCGTTACCTGAATCAGACCCCTGATTGGATCCCCACTTGTTGGAACAACGTACTGCTTGTTTGCATTAACAATGTTAATGGCTTCAGCCCGTGAAATTTCATCTTGTGGAAGGTGAACATTCATCTCATCTCCATCAAAATCAGCATTGTAGGTGCTGCAAAAATAAGATTTTGTTTTAGCATTGATGAGAAAGAGGAAGCCAGTACCAAAATAAATTCATTTTGAAACCTGCAATTAGCATAGTGCATGCGAAGTGTCTTTTCTCCTTTCAGAACACGAACAACATGAGCCATCATGCTAGGCTTGTGAAGAGTAGGCTGCAAATTCAAAAAATAAAACCACAAAGGAATAAAAAACCTATAAGAAATAACAAAGGAAGCTACTGAAGGATCATATTAATTTAGACATGTTGAAATTATACGTTAAATTAGCTTATTCACTGGTCTTATGTTACAAAAGGCTATAGGACTGTTTTCTTCATTTTTGAGTTTTAGGCATCCAAAATACTCCAAAAGGCACCAGGTGTTTTACACATCTATTCATAAATCATCAGACAGAATAATAAACAAAGCAGACCCATCAAAATATTTCATAAATCTGCCACACATTTTTCTTCTCCGCTGAAAAGATTTGTCCACTATAGTAAAAAAATTTAATAAAATAAGGGAAAAACTGAGAATAAATATAATCAGATTAGAAGTACAGACTAGTTGTCAAATAAATAAAAAATGTGCTCCACCAAGTGGCTTATACATCTAACACAGTAACACACCATTATTTTATACCCAGCACAAATGGCAAATATTTAAAATTGTTAAAGAAAAGAACACCATGGCAATCAAATGTTCTTAAAATCCAACCTGTCGATTAACAAGTACAATGTCCCCATCTTGTAAATGACGATACACGACCTTTCCTTCAAACTCAGATTCTGGACCCTTCCCTTGCTGCACAAGAACTCCTCTTGATGTGGGCAGCTTCCTTGAAATTGAATTGCGCATGTTTCTACCTAATTGTAATTTATACATTCTCTCATTGTCCTTGTAATGTGTAGCTCCAGGATGAATATCAGCACCATTGATGATAGCATGACGTAGCTTATTAACATTCCAGGGTGTCACTCGCTGAAGAATCACAAAATTTATTACTACTATTGAATAATATCAAGAATTAAACCATTAAAATGAAGGATGAAACAGTAGCAGAATACGAACCAGCAAAGTGATTGATAACATAGTAGCAGAAGGAATACATAGGGGCATGCCTTACCCTCCCCATTTGATCTTTACTAGTTTTGTGCTGAAGCCTACTTTACATCATGCTACATGAGCATTGGTTGGAAAATGTTCGTTATAACATACTTATATCCCAAATCCACCCTCCCAACACATGCACAAAGGGAGAGACAGACATTTCTTTGTATCTAGCATGCATAAAGACAAGGACAGGAATATTCACTCCAACGGTTGTGAGATTGGTTGGTGTAAGAATGAAATAGTATGTCAGAAAGAAAAGTTTAATAATAGAATTTGGCAATTTTCCATACAATTATGTTCATATGTGCTACAAATATACACATCTATATGTGCATGAGCAAAATAGCGCCAAAAACGAGTTAAGAGGATATTTGAGTTTAATAAAACCCTGATATACCTCAGGATATGTTAACCTCAGTGCAAAATACGGAGGAATTCCTATTTCATTGACCGCTAAGTACGGATCTGGAGATATAACAGACCGACATGCAAAATTGACCCTCTTTCCCATCATTTTCTGACGAAGGATACCCGCCTTCTTCTCCAATAATTGGCGTATACCATTGACTTCCCTCTCAGTTTTAACTGCAGCAAAATGAACCACCATATACATCAGAATCAAAGAACTAAACAATATGAATCTCCAACTAGCAAAACGGGAATATACCTTCACAAGCATGACATGTAAATTAGGAAAAAAGGAAAGAAAATGTAAACTGTTGTGTTTGTGTCTTACTTGTAGACTCAATGATACAAAAGATTATTGTAGGTGCACATAAGAATGATACATAAATAAATATCTGAACTCAAGAACCCAACGAAGTTGTCACTGAAATTTGGCTTTGGTCAGAAAATACACGTGAGAAGCCAACCTTGATTTTGTGGAGGCAACACTAAGATAATAAATAAACAAGATATAATAATTATTGCCCTTAAAATTATCAAGTTCTAAACTTAAGAGTTCAACTTCAGCTTCAGGTTTTGATTTCCTTAAGAATATCCATGACTTGTTACTCACAATACTTAAAAACGTCATGCTTAAACTAATTGAAAAAAGGTTAAAGATGCCCAAATTTTTCAATGTTTATATTTAGTAAATGCAGCTTCTGTACATCTATGCCAAGCTAAGCTCAAAATGGAAAGTGAATATATAAAGCAGAGAGGCAGACATGTCCGATCTGATATTTAATACCAAGAAGAAGTCTAGGCTTCGAAAACGCTACTCCTGGCCCAAGCTCTAATGTTGCACTCTTGCAGTAGTTTGACATCTTTTCTCAACCATTTTCACTCTAATGTCAACCGGCTAATATTAATCAAGTCACTTACAGACAAGATATATTCTTGGTCTATATTCTCTGTATGACTGGGTGTTATCTGAAAAGCACCCTGTTTGAACCAGGCCTAGCTTGAGAGACAACCAGAAGAGTTAAGCTTGGGCTTGGGCCAAGTTCAAGCCAGCGGCTACCTAGGCTTGGGCTTTCAACTCTAGGCTAGACTAGGCCAAACCAGTTCCCTGACACCCCTAACTCTTTTCCCCAAAACCCTTCCAACTATTTTATACACCAAATCCAAGTTTGGAATTCAAGGTGGCAAAACCGACAACTCAAGTATTAGTTAACAAATTATATAACTAATAATATAGTTGACAATGCATATAGGAGTTCTTCCAATTTCCTTATTGCTAATAGTTAAAAGCTAAACTTTCTAGGAACATCAACCTAGGTCAAGCTTAGGGGTGCAAATGAGCCGAGCAACACACGAGCTGCTCGAGCTCGACAAGGGTCGAAGCTCGACTCGGGTCGAAGCTCGACTCGACTTGACTATTACTGAGGTCCAGTCGAGCTCGAGTAGCTCGAACAATTTGACAAGTCAAGCTCGAGCAGCAAAATACTCGGCTTGAAGACTCGTAAGCCGAGTCGAGTATATATATTTTTAATAATATTATATTTTATTTATAATATATATTATTAATTTAATATTTTAAATATAATATTATGTTATTTTGACCATATTGCTTAATTATGACCAAGGCTCGAGCTCGAATATAGCCCGGTTGATATTCGAAACAAGTCAAGTCGATCTCGAGTATTGCTTTTTTTTTATCGAATCGAATTCGAACTTGGATGCTAAAGCTCAATCGATCTCGAGTCGAGTTTCTAGCCCGAGTATTTTGAATTGAGTCGAACTCGAGTCTCTAGCTACCCGACTCGGCTTGGATCGATTGCAGTATATTCTCGTGCACTCATGCTCAACTTCTTTGCATGTTTTCTTAAAGTTCTTACCCTAATATTTGAACTTCTTAAAGATAATTTCATTGACTGGTATACTGCTAGGACATGCTTGTTTTTCATTTTGGCTTCTTTAAATAGCATAGCGGACATACTTAAGACCTATTCATGAACAATTAGCATGCAACCTTAGCATGGCTAAAGATGCTAGATCTTACTACTAGATCTAAAAATAATGTGTAAATGTTTGGAACATGTCCACTTCCCAGTAGTGAGCCACTAAATGTAGCTTAGCATGTCTTAGCATACCAATAGCATATTCTTGAACGTCATCTATCTATCTGCACCAACATTATATGATAAGGCCTTGCTCGCTATCATTGCAATTTTTGGTTTTTAGATTTTAAAAAATAAAACACAAAAACCAGGACAAGAAACATGATTGATAGAGTATTTTTCTTTTTTTTCCAAAAAAAAAAAAGAAATTCTTGCCTAGCTTTTGAAAAAAGTGAAAGCTATTAAGAGCAGCTTTCAATTTTTTTTCTGAAAAGAGAAATGTTTTGCTTTGCCCCCATCATCGTTATCATCATCATTGTCACAACCACTACCCTCATATTCGTCACCACCACCACAACCGCCAGCACTGTTGCCACCACCACCACTGCTGCCCATAGAATTTATGCTTATGCTTTTAAAAACAGTCGACCATATCAAACATATTTATGTTTTTAACAATTTAGGAAAAGCAGAAACACAGTTGCAATTTTCATGTTTTAAGAAAATAAAAAACTAGCAGTGATGCTAATTGCAACTGAAGCATGCTATGTGGAAGCCAACAAACATGGTCATGATAAAAGTTTCAATTCTCAGATGACATAACAGTTCATAGGCATGAGAAGCTGAGTTTACTGGAGATGAACTCAAAAACTGTCTTATAATTTGCAACAAAATCAACAAGAAAGACCAAGTAATTGACAAAATTAACTAAAATTATTCCTTCGAATGACATAGATTAACCAATTTTGATGCATCACCTGCAATAGCTTTTTGTCATTATGAACCAACATGAACATGAAACCAGCACAATGAAGACAGGGTAATGCTAGTAGATATGTTTGTACTATGTCTGTCAACTATTTACATAAACAGATAATATCAAAAAATGTAATAAAACCAAAAAAATGTTAAAGACATGGTACTTACCCCAGCCCTTACTACTATCAAACAACAAATTGACATTTCTTTGAAGATCCATCCAGCTCCGCACAATATCAGGATGATCAGGGCCATTAGCAATGACATTTCTTAAAGCAATATTGGATTCTTGCACTTTACTTAACAAAACATTTTGTGGATGTTCCAACACCTAGATTATATGACATATACAAATATATGAGATGTAAGAACTAGCTCTAAAATGTAAAATGAAGGATACAAGTCATCTACATAAAATTGGCATCTTCTGAAATAGTCAGGCTTTTGCCTATGAAAAGACAAAAAACTCTTCATAACTCACATAATATGACAAAAAAAATAATGTAATGATCATAAAATTGTAGAAACAAAAATGCCAAAATGAGCAAAAGAAATATATCAAACACGCAGTAAGGTAACTGGCATGATGCTAAACACCAAAAGGGCTATGCTTGATGGCATACCTTAAAGCAGGCCTAAGAAGAAATTCTAGGCCAGAATTAAGATAGAACATAATTTGCAGTTTAGACACATTAATATGACCACTACTTTCACAGAGAAACACTATAAAGTATAAACTAACATGATATAAAAGCAAGATGCCACTCTACTCCAAAATGAACCTTCAGGTCAGGATCAAGCCTGCCAGTAAAGTAACAGCCAAGACTTGTGTTGTTTCACCCAATGCCAGACAGACTTAGTTGATCGCCAGACTGTCACCTTTTGTATAAAAGATTTGTCAGAACATGGCATCCCAGCAAATACAAGAGCGCTGTAGGGTTCCAACAATATGGCAAAATATAAGTTGTTTCATGCTGTTCAGATAGGTGCGAGCCCACTTGGAATCAAATCCTAGGCATTCTGGGATGCCAACAGAGGATAGAATTTTAGACATCACGAAGAGGCAAAAATGTCTTAGATAAAAGGGTGCAAAAATAAATCATGCAAATCATGGAAGAAGAAAAGGACCAATAATGTATTTATCAAATCCAAAATTGTAAAATAATGTTAATGTACTGTGATCAGTATGGTATCGTAGCAAGTGGTGAAGCAGTTTGTTTAGGGATAAAATCAGTAAAAACATACAGAGTATGAGGGCATGTTGGAAAAGATTTGCTCACCCCACGAGTACCACTCCCAGCAGGAGGACGAAACTTGCTTGGTGGAACAAGAAGAGTCTTCAAGAAAAACATTGCATATCCTTTGTCCCTACCCAAACGATTCAAACTTCTACGCTGAACATCGCATATAAGTGCACATATTTTGGCTTCATTATTCCACAAATCTTTTAAAATAGCTTCCACCTGAAAAAATCGAAAGAGCAGACACATGCATCCGATCATGCATACTTGAACTCAGCTATTAATGCTTCTAATAAAATTTAAATTTATAAAATACATGAAACCACATGGCTGCATGGAACATGAATTGAATTTAAAAAGTACATTACACACCTCGGAAGGTAATAGATGCTTCTTCTGTCCTGAAGATAACATCTGCTTAGCAATCTCAGGAGGGAGATCCCTTGATTGTTTTTTGGTTTTTCTTTGGACTTTTGTAATGGAAGATGGTTCTTCATCAAGTTGTGAAGCACTGTCTCCTCTTGACTGTGAGCCTTCAGTATTTTGATCCTCAGTGGATGACAGACCCAGATCAGACTCCATTATGAAATTACTTCTTATATCAGAAGCTTGTATAGCCTACACATGATCATTCCAATGGTTAGCACAAGAATCATAATATCACTTAGCAATGCAGAAAACAAAAACAAAAAAAAAAAGTTTGATAAAGGTTGAATTTTAAGCACAGAACTAGATTTCATTCCATACAATTTGAGACAGATGGCAGAAAGATATGTGAAAAACAAAAAAAAATGATTAGTTGGATCTCCAATTCATCTTTTCTAACTATGCGACCATTCTTCTGGCCATAAATAAAATAGGACTACAACCAATAACACAATTTCAATTGCATCTCCTTTTTAATAGAAATCCAGTTCCCTGCATATTATCAACCATTTGGTTAGCTTAAAAATACAAAACTAAAAACAATGTTGAAGTTTTAAAAATCAATTGTTCTACCAATCTGTAATTATAGCATGCATGTATGGGGGTGTTTGGAGTCTAGTAAGTGGAGCCACATGCAGCTCAACTTGTAGGTGCAGGCAAGCTAGCTTGTTTGAATACTTGCAACTCAATTGCACAGTAAGTTGAGTTGTTTGTTGGGCAGCAATTCATGGCTATCTTATGGTAGGCTGA
Source organism: Phoenix dactylifera (assembly GCF_009389715.1). Classification (NCBI taxonomy): domain Eukaryota; kingdom Viridiplantae; phylum Streptophyta; class Magnoliopsida; order Arecales; family Arecaceae; genus Phoenix; species Phoenix dactylifera. Next base: position 90,186 of record NW_024068516.1, on the reverse strand, counting down.
CTCACGGTCAAAATGGCTGCAGACGAGTTGCAACTGCTCAAGTAGGTATCTTATATATACATATATATCTTTTTCCTTCCTCCCTTCTATCCCATCCACTGTAGAGTCCCTCCTCATTGTTGCCCTCAATGCTGCCACCCAAGGTTCACAATCTCGATACTGAATCTCGTGCAGGTACCATGTTGATATAGCGCCGGAACGCCCAACATGGGGCGATATGCACCAGTATTGCGAACCTTGCCATCACCAATACCCGCCACCTCCAAGAGGCCCATGGCCATCTCCACCTTAGACTTCAACACAACAGGCTTGTCCTCTTTCCTTTCTCTCTCCTCCCCCACAAGACTTGAGTCCCACTCGCCATTGCCCTCAATGTCGTCGCCGGCCCCCGCCACCATTGTGAGGCCCATGGCTGCCTCCTCCGCCTCGAACTTCACTACAACATGCCTCTCCTCCTTCCCATCTCCTCTCCCCCACCCTGCCCTTAGGTCCCTCCCAGTTGTTTCCCTCAAGAACGCTGCTGGCCCCTGCCACCTCCGATAGGTCCATGATTGCCTCAACCTCGATGAAATGTCTATCAACGATGCCCCTCTTTTCCATAAACTCTACTCCAAATACAAGAAGTGAGCTTCCTTATACATCAACTACCGCACAACTTAAATTACAATGCGACTTGAGTTGCAATACAACTTCAACTCTAGAGCTCCAAACAACCCCTATATGTGTGTGCATGTATAGAAAGAAATAGCATTTCATGGTATTTTAAAATAAATCTCACCAAAATTATCAAGCACAAAGGTTAGAAAATAAAAACATTATGCAAACAGAAAGAAAGTATCTACCTCGCCTTTAGTAAATGGCATCATTAATACAAAAAGAGCTGGTGTTTGTAAATTGAATGGAACTTTGCATGTGCCTATCATAGCATAAATGACAAAATGGTGCACGGTCCATTTTCAAAGATAAAATGAGGATACAAATATTACCAAACTTCTTATTATGAATTCAAACACAAAGTGGTGGTCACACTGAATATGGATAAGCATTAGCCCTCACCATTCTGCAATCAATTTTTCTTAATTATTTATTATTTTTATTTGGAATCTAATATATGTATACACTAAAATTGAGGCTCTGCTTGTGCAGAGCTCTCCATTTGCCACATGGACGTCCACATTAATAACACTATTAATAAAACTCTTTATTTTGGATAATAAGTAGGGCTCTTATTTAATATATTTCTTTATCAAAATATAATAATAAAATATTATTGATAAGAATCTTATTAGCTTATTAAACCACATTAAATAAAGTATTTTTTTATTAGAACTAATAAACTAATGTAGAGATTAATGACATTATTAATAACCATATTTACTTAATGTATGATGATATTGATGAAAAATGTTTTTTATTAGTATATCCCCACCCATATCCCATGCAAGTCATTAGATTGCACTAATTTTATATTAATTTCTATTATATTTTTTATAATCATGATCTTACTTCTAAGTGAAAGTACAATCACTAATAACCTCGCTATATTGCATTTAAATATACCCTAGATACAATGCTTTCTATTTCTTATTATACAAAAGTTGGACCATGATCTTATTATTGTATAATGATATCATTTTACCATATTAATAGATATACATATACATATACTATTATAATTTGATATGGTGATAATATATTGTAGTATTAATATCAAAAATTTATTTTAGAAAATAATTAGAATTTTATATCCAGTATATTCTATTATATTTTGTTATCTACCATATCCATTCTATATTGCATTTCAAGAATAATTAGAAAATGGAGAAAAAACTGCACCCTGCGCATCATGCGGTTTATATGCTAGTTACTACTATTAAAGTTGCATCCTTTGTAATATAAAAATGTTGCATCTTTCACAAGATGCAAGTAGCATTGCGGAAATGAAAGATTTTTATTAGAGTTCATGATCAAGAGCATTGAACGTCAGAATGAGAAAAAGGTCCTTAAGACAATAGATTGAAAATTTAGAATCACAGACAGACACTAAACATGAAATGATTGTTTAGAAAGAAATGAAAAAGTGGAGACAGCGGCGGAAGGAGGAGGGGGGTGGGAGGGTGTCGGTGGGAGGTGGAGACGTGTGTGCAATGGTGGGCAGCAGGGCGGATTGTTGGTTTGAATAAAGTGTAGCCCATTCAGTTCACATAATATAGGGCAACAATTCAGCAAATGAGAACACCTAGATATTCTGAAAGGAGTAATCAGCTCCGGGTCCATGAAGAACAACCAGCATATTATGTCTCCCTTTTATCTCCCAAAGCTTACAGAAGTTAGATTCATAGTGAAAACCTTAGATTAAGGCAGTTGGGAAGGAAGGAACATGGGAATGGAGTGTCGACCTCTCCTTTCTAGTTTCTTCTCTTTTCTTTGTTTCACTATTTTTCCCAATCTTGCCTTCTATACTTTCCTCCTCCTTTCCTTCTCTTTTGCTTCCTCTTCTCTCATTTTCCCTTCCCTCCTTACACACCTAAGTAACACCACAACAGAACTAGTTCTTACAAAGAAGTTAAGGGGCAAACAACCTGTTCTGCTTCATAGACCACCACCAAGTCTCTTCTTGGAAACTCAGAAATAATGTACTGACTCAGATAATTATGAACTAAAACAAGGCTTAGAATAATAGACCAAGCATTGAACAAAACCAAAAATTGACTCATCAAATAACAGTCAACATAACAAATATACCTTATTGAGCCAACCAAATGTAGGACTAGTAATTGTTGGATTTTTCCTACTACAGTTCGCACACTTCTTAGACTTTTCCCTCAAAAATTTAGACAGAATGGAGAGAGCCTCAGAATGCTGAAGTGAGGTCCATGTCTGTTGTTGCTTTAAATTCGTTATCTTTGACAACGATTCACTGGTATGTATAGCAGCAGACTTTGTTTCTTCTTCGTTTGGGAAATAAAATTCACCCCATGAGTGAGCTTCTAAAGTTTTAGCCCCAACAATGTCACCCTTTGCTATGAGACATAGTTGTTCAGCATATCTTTGGACCTGAATATAGTTCAAAAGGGAATGAATTATAGCAAATTTAAAAAAGTTGAGAAATTTATAAATGAACTTCGATAAAACAATGACAAAAGGGAGACTCAAAAGACAGCAAAGAGTGGAATTACCTTTTCTTCATTCAACCTAAACTTACGGCAAAAGAAGCAAGTAATCTGAAGAAGATTTTGAAGATTCCTGAATAACAATGGGTTATAAAGTGGTCTTGCAAGGTCAATATGACCACAATGACCTGGGCAACGAAAAGAAAGCTGGCCACAAGATTTGCAGCTGCACAAAGTATTATAAAAATCATGCAGTGGAAATAATTGATAATTCCTAGTAAATGCATTTGCTAAGCAATAATTCAGGTATAAAAAGACTTAAAATATAGGCTAAAAATAAATGAAAAACTGGCAGAAGTGCCTAAATATACCATGTTTGAAAATTAAGCATCTAAAATTTGAGTTTAACAACTAAATAAACTCAGAACTGCATTCCTTCTGCAAGCCAACAAGTTTAGAGACCGGTAGGCATGACATGAAATAATAAGATTGCATAATAATTAATGATTAGACATCATTTTATCTCTTCTTAATTGATCCTTTAAACTAGCAATGGTTATGGTGATTAGACATAATCTATACATTATAAGGATCTCAGACTTCTCTAATAAAGGAGTGCTAAGCATGAACTTGTTAGTGCAGGCCTCCCAATTGGACAGATTTGTGGTGATTAGACATCATTTTATCTCCTCTTAATTGATCCTTTAAACTAGCAATGATTATGGTAATTAGACATAATCTACACATTATAAGGATCTCAGACTTCTCTAATAAAGGAGTGATAAGCATGAACCTGTAAGTGCAGGTCTCCCAATTGGATAGATTTGTGGCCTTCATGCATTGCCTTCTATTCAACCATAAGATTTTCCCCTATTTTAATATAGTTTTTGCAGGGGTCTTCCTAGAGCCTTCTCATGTCTCTTTCAACTAAGGAAGTGGTCTTTTTCCTCCCAATTTTCAGCTTCTCGAGCATCAGTTGGAGTATTCTTGATGTACTGACCCTCGCCTATTTGCTCACACAGCAACTTGAGCTGTGCAGGCAGGATACCTCTCTCAGTTGTGGTCGTACATGTGATTCTTAATAAGCAGCAGGATTTCAGGTGTTTGACTCATGCTGCAACTTGAGTTGTACTGGGTTCATTCGGGCTAGTTCTGACAATTATTTCAGATGTTTCAACTTGATATTGTAATTCTAGCAATTCTTATCTTAGTAACTTGCCAGGAAGATGGTCATTGAGAATTTCTTATGTTCGCCTCGATCAACTTGCTGCCCAGGACAACAACACAAGGGTTCCATCGACATCTGTTAGTAAACTTCTGGAGATGTTTACTTGGAAAGTTTCGGCCCAGGTCAGGTTATGTTGCTGTCACGACGATGGCATAGTTATCTGGCCCAGGTGCAGTTTACTTTGTTGGTTCTATCTATGATGGGATAATGATTTGGACTCGGTGGCATATGTTGCAAAACCAACAGTCTGTCTTTCTTGGCCTATAAGGCAGAAGCAAGGATAAGTGGCCTAATTTCCACTTTGCAAGTGTTAATATATGGGGAATTTAAGAATAGCACTACGACTGAAAAAACTTTACCACGTAGCACACCCATGTATGGATGACTGTGAGCATCATTGTAATTAGCCCATGGACTTTTAAAAGACTTAGTAGAAGATAAATGTTGATGTTTTGATGCAGATACACTGGAGAGAAATAGAAGTTAGAGGCATTATAATTGGTTTCATTTTTATTTAACAAATTCTAATCATGCTTCCATTGATTTTCCTGGGTCTAATAAATATTTCCCACATGTTCTTTCTAGGAAAAAAGATGCTTATAGTGATTTCCTTATCTAATAAATGCTTCCATATGTTTTTCCAAAATAAGAAAAAACTAAATTAAAATTGCTTCCCCATATGAGCTTCTAGGAATACATGTTTCCTTCGCAACTATGTAAGTGATAAAATGCACCTGGCAATATAAATTTGATATAGCACATATAGTGAAGTTCATGTTATCCCTCGCAACCCTTAGTCTAATAGCAACTTATAAATATGAGTGAAGCAATAATGTCATTAAATGCAAATGTAGAAGTAAAGCAATACATTGCAAGCTTCATGTTCTATGCATGTATTTCTTGGCGCAGAAATTGAATCATCAATAAATTAAACTTACGAGTCAGTATCATTGATTGGACCCAATGCAGGATCATACAATCCATCTGGAACGGAAGCATTTTTGGAATCAAGGAGATCAGGTTTGGTAATCTTTTTAACGCTTATCTTTCGAATTTCTTCTGCTGTATAAAAGCTAAAGCGAACTGAATCCACAACCTCTGATGCTGCCTGCTCCAGAAGCATAAAATTAGTGCTGAGCATAAGTGGAGGATGGGGGATATAGCATCAGCAAGGTAATGAATACCACGAAAATACATCTTCTTTACAACTCAATACGATGTTATAGAAAAGCAGGGATTTCAACAAAAACATAGAATGACTTCAATATTGGTATATATGAAACAAAATAGTCACAGTTCCTGTCAACCAAACCAATTAAATGCAACTGTAAAATTTTAGAAGCAGATGAATGAAGTTAACAAAATAAAGAAAAACAAGTAAATTCTTGCAGTATTGAAAGGGGAAAAATAGCAAACTGAGGCTTTTAAGGAAACGGAAATTATATAACATGCAATATAAACCGCAATTGAACATGAATAGCTCTGAAAAGATGCAAAAAGATAGAGTTTTTTCCCTTTCAAGAAAGAGATGACAGGGATGGAAGGAAGGGTGGTACTTGAAACAAAGCAGAGACATGGACAAAAACATAGAACGACTTCAATCATGGCATATGTGAAACAAACTAGTCACAGCTCCCGTCAATCTGACTAATGAAATATGGCTGCAAAATTTCAGAAGCTGATTGAATGAAGATATTCGCAGTACTCAAACGAAATAAAAGAACAAATTGAACCTTTCAATAAACAAAAAAACTAAACTAGAAACAATGTAAACCAAAATTTTGCACCAAGAGTTCCAAGAAGAGGTAAAAGGAAAAGTTTTTTCCCTTCCCTCAAGAAATAAGAGACAGAGACACACGAAAGGTTGGAAAAATCAAGAAAAGATGTGAATTTACGTAAACCGACGAAAGACGGAAAGATCTTGAAAAAGCATTAGCACAAAACAAGCATAATCTTCGTCCAGATAGTGACATCTTGTTTCCAAGATTCGAATCCTCAACAAATGACTGTGAGAAATAAAAGAAAAGGAGTATGGGGAAGGGAGGAGAACCTCTTCGGATCGGGTTTGGGCCATGTTCAAAGCGGAGGAGATGAAGCCTCACAGAGCTTGGAGGAGTCGAGGGGAGAAAGAGAAGGCACGGGCGAGTCCTCAACTCAATGGGAGATCCTCGGAACGCCAAGGTTTAGGGTTTTATTTGCCGGCTTGCCGACTTTATGTCGTTTTGCCTCCCAGAGTCTTTTTACTAATCGAACCCTTTGTAGCGGTCGGTTCGGGTCGGACCGGAAAAAAGAGCACGGGTTTCGGTTCCCCGCTTGCCGACTTTATGTCGTTTTGCTTCTTAGAATCCTTTTGCAAATAGACCCTTCATAGTCCGCGACCGGCGCGCCCTTTTGAGCGGGTTAAAGGCGCATCTATTGTGAAAGGCCTAATAAAGCGACCGACTTCGCTCTCCCACCCCCGGTTGACATGAATTACCGTAGTCCCAAAAAAAAAAAAAATAAATAAATAATAAAAAGAAGAAGAAGAAGAAGCCGCCGCGGAAAGCACCAACATCCCCATTTATTGAAAGCATAAAGTACGCTTCTTTTAAAAAAAATCTAAAATAGAGTTGGTATAAAAAGGTGCCAAATATTGTAGTTGATAAATTTATTGAAGAATGAAGATTGGGTACCGATGACTTTGAATGTTTTTTGCTCCTCAATCCATGCCACTTCTACGTAAATTTGCATTGAAAGTGTCAAGAAAATGTCATATTTTAGAGAGATACACCATCGTATTTGAATATTTATAGAACGAGACATATAAAGAGAGCAAAATTATCAATTAGGTAATAAGTTTGAATGCCCATTTTCTTCTTACATATATCACGCATGTCCATTATTGATTTGATATTTTCCAAACTACCAGATGCGTCACTTATCCTGCCTCTGTTCAGATCATTGCCTCTTCCCGTCGATACTGTTATTTCTTTTAATTTTTACTTTAAAAAGATTTGGCTCTTTTGTACTCAATCTTGGGATATTGCATTAAGTGGAAACTTGTGCTCACGAAGTGTAGGCTAAACTAGTCAGTACACCTCTTGGTAATCACTTCAGACTGAGTAAGAGACTTGTCCTTCTACAAAAGAAGAGAAAGATAGCATGGCAGTAGTTCCTTACTCCTCTGCAATCGGAAGTTTGATGTATGCTATGGTTTGCACATGCTCAAACATTACTCATGCTATTGGAGTTATTAGCAGGTTTCTTGTTAATCCTAGGAAAGATCACTAGCAAGTAGTAAAGTGGATTTTCAGATACTTGAGAGGTAGCTCCAAGATGTGCTTGACTTTTGGGGGCTTAAAACCAATTTTGGAGGGCTATACAGATTCAGATATGTCTGGTGACTTTGATGGAAGAAAATTAACTTTAGGATATTTGTTTACTTTTGCAGGGGGAGCTATATTTTGGCATTCGAAACTGCAAAAGTGTATTGCCTTATGTACCACTGAGGCTGAGTATATTACAGTTACTGAAGCAGTGAAAGAGATGCTTTGGATAAGACGGTTTCTCTAAGATTTGGGTTTAAAGCAAGATGAGTACGTAGTTCATTGTGACAGTCAAAGTGTATGAGACTTGAGCAAGAATGCTACATATCATTCATACACAAAGCACATAGATGTGAGATACCATTGGCTATGTCAGATAGTTGCAGAATAGTTAGTACAACTACAGAAGATTCACACTAACAAGAATCTAGCTGACATGATGACAAAAGTTGTGACAAGAGAGAAGCTGAAACTTTGCACCGGATTGGCCGGCATGGATTCTAACTAGTAAGTTAGAGTACAGTTTCCTTCTTCTATGGGCTGGAGGGGGAGATTATAAGTGGGTCCAGCCCACTTGAGAAGGTCCAATAGCCCATTAGGGCTTGATCTCTATTTTCTTGTAGGACCGCATGGGAGAGTGCGTGAATAAAAGAAAAGACACGTGAACTTGGGAGGCGCTTTCGGCTGAGAAACAAAAGAAAGAATAAGAAAAGAGAGCTAGGGGGTACTGTGACAAAAGGGCAGAGGGTGCAGCCAAAGAAATTGGCATGCCAAATAAAGAAGAAAAAGGAAGAAAAATAGGTTCTTTTTTCTTTCTTTATTTTTATCGGGTGTGGTTTTTCGCACAGTGATTTAACAAATTAGGTTTCTATCTAAGAGTTATGTTGGATGCTATAGGAAATTTATAGTATTCATTGTTAGAAATCTCATCACATTCTTGGGTTCATCATATTGTGGTAGTTTGGGTGATATCATTGTTACTCTTAGGGAGGTGATGTTGGAGTTTTTCCAATTTGTTGTAAACTCAAGTTTTGAGCATAAACTTGAGAATTGTAAACTCTATATTTATTATAGTGGATTGATTGGATTTGCCCTGTGTTTTTTTTCCTGTACACTGGAAGATTTTCCACATAAATTTGGTATATTTTTCTTTCTGCTCTTCGGGTATTTGATATATTGCCTGTGTGAATATTGTTTCTAGTTGGCTTTAGTTTTGGCTTAGTTTATTCTGTAATATTTTGGACCCAACAAGGTTGATGTGAGTTACGGTAGTCCCAAAATAAATAAATAAATAAGAAGAAGAAGAAGAAGAAGTCGCGGAAAGCACCAACATCCCAATTTATTGAAAGCATAAAGTATGCTTCTTTTAAAAAAAATCTAAAATAGAGTTGGTATAAAAAGGTGCCAAATATTGTAGTTGATAAATTTATTGAAGAATGAAGATTAGGTACCGATGACTTTGAATGTTTTTTCGCTCCTCAATCCATGTCACTTCTACGTCAATCTGCATTGGAGGTGTTAAGAAAATGTTATCTTTTAGAGAGATACACCATCTTATTTGAATATTTATAGAACGAGACATATAAAGAAAGCAAAATTATCAATTGGGTAATAAGCTTGAATGCCCATTTTCTTCTTACATATATCACGCATGTCCATTATTGATTTGATATTTTCCAAACTACCAGATAAGTCACTTATCCTGCCTCTGTTCAGATCATTGCCTTTTCTCGCAGATACTGTTATTTCTTTTAATTTTTACTTTGAAAAGATTTAGCTCTTTCGTACTCAATCTTGAGATATTACATGAAGTGGAAACTTGTGCTGATGAAGTGTAGGCTAAGGTGATGGAACTGTTGTTCACCCCCAACAGAAGGAGTTTAATTAAGGGGGCTTTCAGATGCTAATGTAAATATCCTAAGGGCTAGTCTTTCACATAACCACCCTTTACTTCGTAAAGGAGATCTATTGATGGCAAAAATCCAAGGTTGGTTGGTTGCATGATAGGACAATAGTAATAAATTCTTCCACAGATCCACAATGACAAAAAGGCACAGAAATTCCACCTGCTTGCTAAGGGCCAGGATGGAGAAGTTGCAAAGGCTCTAGATATAATCAAGTGCGAGATTCTTTAGTTTTTTAAGTGTTGCTAGAATAATAATGATGATGTGAGATGGGAACCATCAACCCCTCCCCTCAATAGGGTTGTGATTGCAGAGAAAATTGGGATGCTTCTGCAACGGGCTTTTGATACTGAGGTGGATGAGGCTCTATGATCTATGCCGAGGGATAAAGCATTGGGATTTGATAATTTTTCACTTTTTTCCTTAAAGAGGTATTGGCCGATCATCGGAAAGAATATCTTTCTTAGTGGTTAAGCAATTTTTACCATCAAGAAGATGAAAACTTCATTATAATCTTCTACCCAAGAGGTGAGATGTGGTAGAGCCATTTTATTTTAGGCCTATTTAACTTGTGCACCACTCTCTATAAAATTATAGCAAAATCATTGTCGACAGGATGCAACCGGTGTTGAAATTACCGATTTGTCTTGAACATGGAGCTTTCATAAGGGTTAGAAGCATTTCAGATAACATTCTTCTTGCTTAAGAGATCATGAGCGACCTCATCAAGGCCTCCATCTGGCATAGTCTCATGGTTATAAACTTGGATGTGGAAAGAACCTATGACTGAGTTCAGTGGGACTTCTTTTTCCACTCTTTAAGGTAGATGAGATTCCAGGATGATTGGATTGGCTAGGCGTGTGGTTCCATTTAAAGGCTCCCATTTGTGTTGCTGATCAATGGATCCCTTGCAGAATTCTCGAGCTCTCTATGGTTTTTCGGTAAGGGTGCTCTCTTTCTCCGTACCTTTTTATTATACATGATGATGCCTTGTTGCGTATGTCGAGGATTGTAATCTCCAACCATGTATTAACAGCTTACTAGCTTGACCTAGCAGCCCCACATATTTTGCATCTTTTGTTTGTAGATGATTGTATGCTGGCGGTTCATTCCACAGAGGCAAAAACAATAGTGCTGAAGGAAATTGTCATGAGGTATTACTTGATGTTTGGCCATAGGGTCAAGTTGCAGAAATCTTCATTGAAGCTCAGCTCGAAGGTTAATCTTGGTATGAGGCAAACAAATTAAGGCACTGTGAGAGTATCAGAATATACCAGCACGTGGCTATATCTTGGGTGCCAATCATTTGAAGGAGGCATGGTAAATCGGACCACGGAGCATTAACTCAAAGCATGCAAGGAAGATTGGAGGGCTAGAAGTGGAGGGCTCTATTTATGATGGGTAGGATCACCCTGATCAAATCAATGTTGTGCGCACTACTAGACTATTTGATGACTTATTCCATAATTCCTAAAGCTATCATCTTAAAGATGGAGCAACTAATGATGAATTTCTCATTGAACTCCATAGATAAATTTTAGTCTCATGTGAGTATCAAAAGATGCCCAACCAAGTATTGATAAAGACTACTAAAGCTCCGTTTACGAGAGCTGTTGGTAGTAGAGCTTTTAGAAGTAGAGCTTTGAAAGTAGAGTTTCCTGAAATAGAGCTTTTATAAAAAGTTGTTTACTTTTTGGTAAATATATTTCTAAAGTGCTGTGCCACTTTAATATATATTTGGTAAATAAACTAAAAAAATATTTTTGGTATGATAAGATGACCATAAAGAATATTGCACAGTATTATACAACGGAGCATAATAAAATATAATATGCATTAATACATAAATATATGATATAGTATAATATTACTATAATGTAATATAATATTACTAATATAATATTATATACTATAGTATAATAATTTAATATTATATTAAATTATTTAATATAACATATCAATGTATTATGATATAATGTAATATAATACTATATTTATAGTATAATACAATAATAAAGATATAAAATATTATAACTATTAGTGTAAATTAATTTTTCATAATATAACAAATTTTCTAGCTAGGTGATAAAATTAGTTAAACAATTATTAAAAAGATATTTTGTGTAATTGTTATATTTTATCATGAATATTTTGGTCAAAAAAACAGTTTTTCAACCGAGCTTAAAAGTGCTTTTCGAAAAAGCTTCAAAATGAAGCTTTTTCCAAAAAACTGTCTTTAGCTTTCTGGAAAAGCTAAAACAGTTTTTCGAAAATTTTATCAAACACCTTTATTTTATCTAAAAGTATTTTTGAAGGGCCAAAAAATATTTTTTTGCAAACAAAAGATGCAAAATTTGTGGAGCTGCTAGGTCAAGACTACTAAAATTTGTCATGGTTTCTAGCATACCTCAAAATCTGTTTTGCCAGAGTAAGCCTGTTTCCCAAGCAAGTAATCAACCTGCACAGAAATGTATTGTAACTCAAGTCCTCCAGCATTCGGCTACCAGAACCGTTGCTTGTGAACTTGGGCTGCAGCCTCATGCAGTTGCCAAAATCTTGCATTTCCTCGTTGACATGCACTAGAATGACTAACAACTTCACAAATATTCTAGAGGTAATGGAGCCCACACACTTTAGACGGCCCTTCACTGCCTTACTGCAGTTTCGTCACGAAGATTATGTCGATGTGTGTGTTGTCGTATGATTTGCGGTAGGGCGACCCTTTTGAGTTTTGACATAAAAACCCTAGGATGCCCCACTACAAGCCCCCTCTCCGCGTCTCTCGCCGTCTCCACCATTGGCTTCCTTTCCCTATAAACGGGAGGCGCCGAGAGAGCTCCTAGAGATTCAGGGGAGGAGTCAGAGAGAGAGAGAGAGGGAGCCTTCGTTTGTATCGTTTCCGAAGGGTAAGCCATTAGTTTTCGTTTCCGTAAGATTTCTGTTGCTAGATCTCTCGATCTCTGGTCGTTTTATTCGGTTGAATGGTCTATGGTTTTTTTTTCTAGATCTGGTTTCCGATTTCTTCTTGAACCAGTTTCAGATTCCAAGCAGGTTCGATTGATCTCAATATCTTGTCGTGATTTAGATTTTTGATCGTTTTTCTTTGTTTTTTTAATCCAAGATCTGGAGCGACTTTTCGTTTCTAGTTGTCTGTAGGATCGCCATGTACTTAATTCATTTTTCCTGAATGTTTTAATTTTCGACATTGTTTTCTCATTTATAAAAAAAGTCAGGGAAGATTATATATTTTTGTTTAATTTATATATATGTTCTGGATCTCCGGTTATTACATACGATTCTGGGGGTCTTGATCTGTTAGTTATTGTCCCGTACAAGTCTTCTCAATGTTCCTGATGATGCTCATCATCCTTATTGGTCAAGGTATAGATGATATTTATATCGTTCCAAATGGATATAGACGAAATTTTGTCTGTTCATATATTGGTCTTTTCGTTGTTTTCCTTGATCCAGGGAAGGAATTTTGTTTCTTAAATTATTTTATCATTTGTTTTCTGCTCTAAGCTGCTTTTGATCTTGTCTTATTTTTGGGGTACATCGTAACCATCAGCGTGGATTTTTAAGTGGTTTGTATACTCAAGCCGTCATTTCTGGTTATACTTTAAGTATTTTTGTTTAATATTTGGTCAGTGTTTGCCTGTTATTGAAAGTTAAAAGGAGGGCAGAAACACAATGGAAGAAATTTAGGGCCTCATTGGCTTGATTTGGGATTTTAGGTTTTGATTTGGGATATTGGATTTCAGATAATGATTGTTTTTTTCCCTTGGACATTGATTATAGAGGACCTAGTTATCTTGTTAGATTGCATGAGGGGCAATGACAGTTATTGTGAACTGCATCGAGTTGTGTTGTGCGAATATTTTCCAAGTGTTTACCTCCATATGGGTAGGTAAACTTCAGTCAAAGTGAAATCCGCATTTTCTTTGACCTTCCTACGAGCACATAAGAGAAAGGTGCCTGAGATTTCATTATAATATTTTGTATCATTGTTGACATAACTAGGAATCATATGTGGGATTTTAGTGTATATATTTTTATAACCCAAAATCGTCTATTTTTTGATCTGCTTAAGGGGATATGGTCTGCTTTAATGGGGAACCCAACCATACAATGTAATCTTCACATTTGCCTGCTGGAAATTTCCAGGCTGGGAATTTTGCTTTAGTTTATAGGAAAAGAGTTCAGGAAATTTCTATTATTATGTTGCTGTTTGTTACAGTTTGTTAATGCTTCTGTTGATGTTTGGGTAGTATTAGCCATTCGTGTTCTGTTTCATGCTTGCCTAATCATTATGTGTATAGGTATAAGCTGTATTAGCCTTATCTCCTAATCATTTTTGAAATCAACCACAGATCTTAGTTTGATGTATCTGCTGATCATTGTGCGAATTTATGTCAAAAGATGATTTAATCAGCTTGCCTGGAGAACTGGGGAGAACAAACATAAGTGGATATGACAATAGGGCAGTTTAAAAGCAGGCAGTCCTCTTAATTTTTGGATTAAAAAAATGGACTGTAAAGAATGTCATCTTTTGTTTGTAACTACATATGTGGGGACCAAACAAGTGGGATTGCTTAACATTCTTGAATTGCATTGATAGGATTCAATACATCTTTATTTACCATGGATTCTCAGTGATATTTGCTTAGTGTTTGTTCATAATATAATGTACTTAATGACACAACATTAGGTGCTTTAACTGATAATTTAGTAATATGCACAAGCAACAACCCATGTGAAAAGGAGGCTCTAAAACATATGCTTGTCTAGCATAATCATCAGCTTTGTTTTAAAAAATCATGGACATGCATTCTCCAAATTGCTGTTTTTATTTCATAAAATTCTGAATTATACTTTTCCCGTTTCTAATAATATTGTAGAGGGAGCACTTAGCATGGTAAATTGCTAAGCTAAATGTTTTTAGTTTTCTTTGAGCAATATTTAATATTTAATTTTTTTTTTACAAAAATTGTATCTTCTAAATTAACAATATGTTTCTTGTGTTAAAATTTGCTACTTATCTGAATGCTGTACATTGTTTCTAGGTTTTTCTTTACTACAAACCATGGCTGATCAAGTTAACCACCCAACTGTAATCCAAAAGGTTGCCAGCCAGTTTCATCTTAGTCCCAGCTTTGCACAAGATATGCAGGTCCGCAGTTACAACTTCAGTACGCCTTCTCTGTATGAGAGGCACTTCGCATCTGCAAGCTTTGTCAACAATGCGCTGCAAACTCCATTTATGCCTGCATGCAAAGCTACCTGTGATCTCTCCATGGTGTCATCTGTGTCACCTGTCTTTGCCCATGCGCCTTCAGAAAAAGGTTTTGCCAGCTTTGCAATTGATTTCCTTATGGGTGGAGTCTCAGCTGCAGTTTCCAAAACTGCTGCTGCACCTATTGAGCGTGTGAAACTTCTTATCCAGAACCAGGATGAGATGATCAAGGCAGGTCGGCTTTCCGAGCCCTACAAGGGTATCGCGGACTGTTTCCGCCGAACTATTAAGGATGAAGGTATTATCTCTTTGTGGAGAGGGAATGCTGCAAATGTGATCCGTTACTTCCCAACTCAGGTCAGTTTTGTTACCTACCTCTAAATCACTTCATACTTAAAGTTTATTGTTGCAACCTTACCCAATTTATTTAATTTTGCAAGATAGTCAAGAAGTAGTTGGAATTGATTGCATCTGTTTGCTTATGAAGTTCTTAAATTGCAACTCGTGGATTTAGTTTCCTTTTGACTTGCTTCTCAGAACCAGGGTGTCGAATGACCTGGTTGGATCCTCAACTAGAGTGTTCCATCTGAACTTTAAAATCCCCGCTGGTTGCTAGATAAATTTTATCTTCATGGCATAATTCTTGAAAGATTTTGGGGAGCATGCACCATTTTCTTGATCCTTCTGTAGGTAATTAGCTGAGCTTTTGAAAAACCAGACGCCTTCCCTAATTTTTTTTGGTTTACATCACTGAATGCTAATTTTTGAGTTTTGACTTATGCATTTCGTACCTTTTCTAAGTAGAAAGAATGAAAGCATATGATGGAAGGTGTTTGTAGTTAGGAGGGGAAGAAAAGGATAATTTGGTTGCTTGCAATTACAACACTCCTTTTTGACTGGCCAGATTGTGCCCTACATGTTAGGCCTAGGTAGGCCTTATATTCATATTTTTTTGCCCATTGATTTCTCTATAACCGATTTTAAAAATATATTCTTTATACATTTTTTGCCTATTCTTCTTGGACTGCTTATATATTCCCTTTTCCTGTTGTTTGATGAATTTGGTGAGGACACAATATGGCTGTACAACATCAAGGCCAAAATATTTCCTTGGCTTTCAGATTCATAGATTTTCCTTATGGTAGTATTTTAGCATCTTACTGTGTTTTTTCAACTTCTGCTATCATCTGTTGTTGATTGTAATTCATTCTCTGTGTGCTTGTACTTGAGCACCATCCTCACTCACAGCAGATGTATCTGTTGTCTTATTCCCTAGAAATTAAAGCATGTGACCAACTTCTTTGATTTGAATCAAGAACACTGACTTTATTTGTACTGGATGTTTAAATGATTCTTTCCTTCAAATATGCTAATTTCCTTACCTGTTATCACTTGCAGGCCTTGAACTTTGCTTTCAAGGATTACTTCAAGAGGATGTTCAATTTTAAGAAAGATAAAGATGGATACTGGAAATGGTTTGGTGGCAACCTTGCTTCTGGTGGTGCAGCTGGTGCTTCTTCTCTGCTATTTGTCTACTCATTGGACTATGCCCGTACCCGTTTGGCAAATGATGCAAAAGCAGCCAAAAAAGGTGGTGAAAGACAATTCAATGGCCTCGTTGATGTCTACCGGAAGACATTGAAGTCTGATGGCATAGCTGGCCTCTACCGTGGATTCAATATCTCATGTGTTGGAATTATAGTTTACCGGGGTCTGTACTTCGGAATGTATGACTCTTTGAAGCCAGTTGTTCTTACTGGAAAATTGCAGGTATGACATTTTACAATATGAATCAATATTTAGTAACTTGAATGATAATTCATCCTATGAACATCAGTAAGTGGTCGATATTTAACTGTTGGCTATCTCTTCATGCTCAAATTGCATGTGTAATATTGTTGTACTTGCCTGAGGATCTAAATATGCTTACACCTTATACGAGCTCTTCTTAGTATTCTGTATTCATCAGTTGCCATATTGTTGGGTTCCTCGACGCTTCTGAAGTTTCAACATAGATTACTCGTGTGATATGTCTGGGTGTTTTCAGTCTTATTCACCTGTTGATAAAATTGCATGGTGGCTCTTCAGCTTGTTTTACTTTGGATGATTACAGGATAGTTTCTTTGCTAGCTTTGCCCTGGGTTGGGTGATTACAAATGGTGCTGGACTTGCTTCCTACCCCATCGATACTGTTCGCAGAAGAATGATGATGACCTCTGGAGAAGCAGTGAAGTACAAGAGCTCCCTGGATGCATTCTCCCAGATTCTGAAGAATGAGGGGCCAAAATCCCTTTTCAAGGGTGCAGGTGCCAACATTCTCCGTGCAGTTGCTGGGGCCGGTGTGCTTGCTGGCTATGACAAGCTGCAGCTGATCGTTTTGGGGAAGAAGTACGGTTCTGGTGGTGCTTAAGTTGGAGATACCTTTTCCTTAGATGGCGATGAAAACAAAACTAATATTTCTATTTGAGAGTTCGTATGCCTTCCATCCGGTTCGGTTTTATCTGCCATTTTAATAATTTTTTTCTGCAGCTGGGAATTCTCCCTCA
This sequence comes from Phoenix dactylifera, assembly GCF_009389715.1. Taxonomy (NCBI): domain Eukaryota; kingdom Viridiplantae; phylum Streptophyta; class Magnoliopsida; order Arecales; family Arecaceae; genus Phoenix; species Phoenix dactylifera. The sequence goes on along the minus strand of NW_024068516.1, from coordinate 72,857 downwards.
ATTTTTGGAGTGATGTGCTCCGAAACCTTAATTATCATTGTTATAGTGGTGGGTTTGCCCGCTGAACGTGGAGCGTCAGAAGTTTTGAACTTTGTATTCTTATGATAGTATCTCAAATTTAAGATGACATCAATGCAGATGCCAGTAATTTGTTCCTGCTGTTCCCTTCTTTGTGTAATATGCTTTGTTCTTGCCGCATGTGAACAGGAAGTTTATCGACTATTTTTCCTGTTGTATCCATTTGGAACCAAGAATTCCCGAATTGTTTGTTAAACAGTAGATCTCAGTCTTACGTTTGTAGGCATGATACGGCATTCAACTTTGGGAGAGTTAATTGTTATCTTTATTAAGGTTTGGAAGTCTTACTCCTAGACATGACCAACTTATTTCACGGTCAATTTCATGTCTTCTCCTTGTCGGTAAAGAATGCAACTCTTACCAACGAAGTAGTAGCACGGTGGGAACGGAGTTTTGATTCCATTAAAGTGGCCTAGGTTCGAAACGTGCGGGCGTCGATTAAATGTGGAGACTGGGTGCCTTCCGTCTGGTTTGTTCGGTGGAGTCGCTATTTGGTCTGCCGGATACTTAGGTGGTACTGGTGTGATGTACTCATATGTGGATTTTCTACGGATCAAAGAGGGTATGAGTAAAATTTGTCCACCCGCATCGAACATTCTCCAGCGAAGGAGGCCAGCGGAGGTTGCTACGCGGGTGAGATTCTCCTCATCCCCTTTTCCTTTTTGTTTTAGCAAAAAAAAAAAAAGAAAGAATGCAACTTTCCTTCTCATTTGGAAATATTGGTATATTTATATTTTTTAATAGATATATGTTGAATATTAGATATATCTATATTTATTTTAAATAAAAATAGATATAAATTGAATATTAGTTATATTCATATTTTTTTTAGTAAATACAAGTATAATTTAATGTTATTTGGATAGGTATAAATCAGATCCAGTGGAATTCGATAACAAAAATTAAATAAATGACATAATCATGATATGAAATCTACTATCAAGATCGCAGGTAATGCACCATAACCATAATCAGGTAATGGTATAAGATATAAGTAGTAAACCTGCATGGAGACTGATTTGACCCAAATTTTGAATCATTGATCCAAACTAAATTATATTAAAAATATATTAAAAATTGAAATTATTTAAATAAAATGTATAATATATAGTGTTAAATTTTTTTTATATTAAATATTATTATTACTTTCTAACTGTAGCATGGGTAAAAATTCATGAATTATCTACTTTAAAAGAACATCCATCCATACATACACATACAAATATGTGTGTGTGTGTGTGTGAGAGAGAGAGAGAGAGAGAGAGAATATAACGAACTTTAATGATAATCGGCTACATTAGTACCATTATCATTGATATTAGCGAACTAAACTCTATACAAGCGAAGCCTCCATACAAAAACTTCCATCATTAATACCATTATTATTAATATTGATCATGTGCAACACGTGAGGCATAATTTTTTTCTCTTTTTTCCAACTATTTTTGAAATCCAATATAACAATATAATAAATTATAATAAATATGAAGCTTGAATAGCTAAATTTCCACTGTATATTAAGCAATGAAATTAAAATGATAGTTAAGTACATTCACACCAGTATTATCAATATTTGTTGCATTGTAAGTAATAATTTTTAATGATGGTTGGTGCATTCATATCAATATCATTATTAGTGTCTATATAGTGAATAGAACTCTACACAAGCTAAGCCTCTTCTATTATTAATACCGGTGCTATTTATATCGATTTCATGCAATACATGGGATATGATTTTTTTTAATTATTCTTGAAATGTAATATAACAATCTTAGGTTCGGCCTATTGGTTAACCAAACCCAACTCAGCCTGATCCACTGACCAGCCTAATTGAAAATTATCCTAGCCCGACCATGCAACTAGAACATGACCCAAAGGCCTGCTCCATATTTGCATTGGGGCAGAGCCCCTGTTTGAATCGTAGTCGGAGAAGAAAGTAGATTCCGCCGCCTCAAATTCCGACCGGGTGGAGGAATCTCGTTAGCTATAAGACCTGCATCACCGTCCTCTATTACCCCGCCACAAACCTCCTTCCTTCTTATTCTTCTTTTCATGTTTTGTTCGAGTTATGGCCACTTTCCTCCACTGTTATTGTGGCTACGGCCGATCCTCACTGAAACGAGGCATGAAGCACCCTAAACCCATCTTTCTTCTCTTCCGTTCTACCCCTTTCTCTATTGGGATATTCTCCTGAAACCTCTTATACATGTTCTCATCCCACCATGTGATCAATTAGGCACATATCTCTCATGTGTCAACCCGAGCAACGAAATGGTGTGAACAGATGCCATCATTATCAATCCCTATTGTGTTCTCTGCACCCTAACCTGACTCTTGTTCCGTGATTTGACTAGTTTGACTATCTATAATGGATCGACTCAGGCCATTGGATGCTGCTGCCTGGCTGGCCCTGTCCTTCCTCCACCTTTTATTGATACTTTTCTACTATAATCCCTGATTTCCATGACTATATTTTCTAATTACTAGATTTGATTCTATGCAAGGGTGTCAAGACTTAGGATTTTATTTTTAAATTTATCATAGATATATTTTGATAAAAAATATCTTTATGGATATTAGGTTGTAAAGGAGTCTCTCATAATTAGTTAGATTTATCTGTTAGTTAATCTCGTAAGGTAAGTAATGATCTGTCTTTTCTAATTTTTTATTTAAATAATATTATTTTTGGCATCAAATAAATTGTAAATCAATTTATCCATGATTTATGAATTTTACGAAATCGTGTTTTGAACAGAAAATAAACATATAATTTAATATATTTTATAGAATTTTATTACGTTAGTTTTTTGATCTTATATGAACTTGCATATTTTGATTGAATTATAGTATATATGTTATTATGTAAAAAGAGCTCTACTACGTATTAGAATCAGACCCTCAGGCTGACTATGTTAATGGAGGTTAAATGTTGGCATTTTAGCTATTCCAGAATTTGATTACTACGGACCTACTCAGCAAGAGTAAGCATAGTTATGGACCTACTTTATAGGGGTTAAGTGCGATACTATATACCTACTCTGCAGGATTTGAGTGCGATATCATGTACTTACTTCACAAGGGTTAAATACTATACTATGAACCTACTCTATAGGAATTAAGTGTGGTATTATGGATATAGGCTCAACCACAGGGATAATGTGGTCATAGTTGAAGGCTGTTGAGTTTAACATGATATTGTCAATCGAACTTACGAACAAAAATATGAATATTTGAGTAGTACTGGATATTCTGGATTTATATTCACTACCAGAAAACACGCGTATAGTGACGGAGATTCCCGTCACTATACCGTGTTTTCGGTTACTAATACGGAATTTGTGACCGGAGCTTCCGTCACTGAGTTGGTTACAAAAACACGCGTCACTAAATTCTCAGTGACGGCGGCAATTTCCGTCACTAAACTCCGTGACAGAACCATCGTCACTAAGCCGTTACAAATCTAAGAATTAAATATTTAAGAAATTTCGTATTTTCCGTCACTAACCAGTAATTGAGTTAGTAACGAAGGTAACTTGGTCACTGATTTTGTCACAGAATTCGGTCACAGGTTTGGTCACTGATCTGTCACAACCTTCAGTGACAGATTTAGTCATCACAGACATGGTCACAAATTTTGTCACTAAATTTTGTCATTAATCCCGTCACGGACCTAGTGACAAGGTTACCATCATTAATTTATCACAACGCACTGAGCGAAATCAATTTTTAGTAACCAAAATTCTGTCACTAAGTTTATGGCTGCTTGTCACAATACTTGGTAAACAATTCAGTAACCAAATTTGGTCACTGATTACATTCCAATAACCTGGTACATTTAGTACATTGATTGGCTCATAATAATAATATCATTAATAGCAAAAGCATTCAACATTACGCAAAAGTCATTTAACATGTCATTCAAAATAGGCATCAACATATCCTAAATCCATCAAAATCAAAGTTCAAAAGTATGTCATAGAGAAACATCATAATGAAGCATGATCAGCAGAACCAGAATCATCATTACTCCCTTGATCTGCATGCTTTGGTCTAAAGCCAATCTCTTCTCTCATCTTTTGAAGAACCTCCTCTTGCCATTTTTTCTTTTCGTGCTCAAAAATACCTAGAAGGTCTTCACGCGTGTACAGCACTGGAGCTTGACTTATAGAGGTGGAAGAGGATGATGATTGCCCAATAATTTTAGTGAGATCCTCCAGGAAACTAAAGCCATAGACATGGCCATGAGTTGGGACACCAGTTGCCTTAAACCACAAGTCATAATCACGTGGTGGAGCATCTGAGGTGGAGGCATAACCATATTTTTTGGAGTATTCAGCTGAATACTTTTTCTGCCAGTTGATTTGAAAGAAGAGAAAAACATTATGGTGGATCAAACAAGAGATAAACATGAGCAAGCTTAATAATATTTATGAATCATAAAAAAATTATACTTACCAATGACAGCTTCACTTCTCTTATCCACATATCCTCCCATTGGTGGACCAAAATTTTGAGGTGGACCTGTGGACTCCACCACTGCAGGCCTAAGGGGCTTTTATAAAAAAAAAACACATTATATTCAAGCAATGGCAAAAAGAACAACAAAGAAAAATCAAACAAATTCATTCAGATTAATAGGACAGTACACCATAAAATGGCAAAAGGATGTTGTAGAGTTATATATGCTACCTGTGCCCCAGAAGACTGCGGATTGCTGGCCATTCCCAACAGAGATTTAAGCAGCAGCAAACACTAAAATAGCGGTAAGACTAACATCAATAGTAGATACGAATAATTGGATTGGATTAAAATGAAAAGGCACTAAAGGATCCAAATCTCTGAGGACCCTGACAAACTTTCAAAATCTGTAAAAAATACAAATAAATGCATCTGGGGCAGCATCTGTCAGTGAAATAAGCTTGCCATTTTGGGAAAAATACGAATAAACCCTCCCTACTCAACCTTCTTACATGCCACCCAAATAATCTCTGTCAAAAAGAAATACTTAACCAGTATATACTATCTCATCACATAAAACCTCAATTCTGGGAAAAATGCTGTTTAAAAGGACCCCAAAAATATTCACTATAATGTAATTGTTCATGTGATATTTACCCAAGCACGTCTAAATGATAACAAACTAATGACATTGTCATTCAACATCATTACACCATTCAACAAAATAATTATGTGTATTGCTATTGCAGAAGAAGCAATGCAAATACCATTATAGTAAAGGACAGCAGGAGATCTATGTCCCTATATCTGATAAGATAAGTAGGTAACAGGGATGAATATTAAAAAAATATAGGATACAAAAATCCCTCTTAGGGAACAAACACGATTTAAGAGGCTTGTCTCCTACAGTCCTTAGAAAATGGAGACAAGGATCTTTCAGGAAGACTATAAATGCATTCGTGATTCATGATGCAGCTAAAAAATTTACCCAACTAAAGACGACTTAATATGCCAAAAAATTTAGAATAGCCTTGCACATTATGTTCATTATAAATAACACACTAGTTTATATGTGTAGATAGATGCACCTGCAATGTAAAGATAATTCTCTATTCTTCAATAAACTTCTAGCCTTGCAAAGCAAACAAGGCAGCAGCTGACTTAAAATAACTGATGGTCTTGTTGATGAATACTGCATTAGCCCACAAAGCCCGATGCTCTGATAATCCAAAAGACAATTTTAAAGGAATAACCACTTGGGGTTATTATATCAGATTTTGATGCCAAAACTAAAATAAAAAATGTTCATTCCATCATAATACTTTTTTAAGTCATGGCCGGATGGTTAAGGTTGGCTAGATAACTAGTTTAATATCAGCACTGATATGTATGACTATAAGAACGAAATAAGACATGGATCATACAATTTTTTCATACAGAGAGATAGAAGTTCAAGTTAAAAATCAGAATCCAATACTCCCAAGTCCATGCAAATAAACAAGAGGTTGAGGGAAAGAGCTTACCCTTCACCTAGAGAAAGGCACTGCCATTCATGGATTCTGTAGATAGAAATGTTCTGAGGGAAATGTTGGTTTTGCCCTGATACAGCAGGAGACAAATGCAAAGTTCCAACTTCGATGCAAGATCAATAAAAGCCTCAAACCCTAAACAAAGGTGAAAATTTAAAATAGGGAAGGGGGAAAACCAAAACCCTATCTGACCCTCTCTACTCAACCCCTAAACCCTAAACAAAGGTGGAAATTTAAAATAGGAGAGGGGGAAAGCCTAAACCCTATTTGACCCTCCCTACTCACGAATCACATATGCTATTAGGGATCTTGCAACCAAAAGGCTCCAATCTTGATGCCTGAGGGCATTAGAAAACAAGCCTCTTGATATAATTTGAAGCCTACAATGAATTATACGAGGTTTTGAAAAACCCTAGCAAACTGACAATCGAATGCTTGGATACAGTAATCACCGGATTCTAAAGAAAAATTAACAAAATTGGGCCACAACGCTTTGAACATGGCTCATCCCCCTAAAACTGAAGAGAAAGAAGCCCTAGGGCTCTTCCTGATGTCGAGTACCAACATCAAGAAAGAGGGGCGGGGGCAGAGAGGGGAGACGGGGGAAATACCTGAACTTGCTCGGAATCGAGGGGAGACGACGCTGCGGCGATGCCCGAAAGGAGAGAAAAACGGCCACTTTTCCCGTTCTCGCCCGCTCCTTCTCTTCTCTTTGATGTCTCTTCCTCGGTCGCTCCGCTCGCTCTCTCCCCTCGTGAACAGATCAGGGAGGGTTTGGTCTGCCGCTGGAGTGCAAACAATGCGAAGGAGGTTGTGCCCGCGTTGCCGCCTTTTGTACCGAAGAGGCATGCGTTATGTTCTATTTTTTGCCTCGATGGGTCATGGGCTCGTAGGTAGGATTACTGATGGACCGTTCTAAATCCCAAAAGACCCTCGTTGATTATTTATTTAATCAGATATTCGAATTCGAATCCAAAAAAATAGATCTATTCGTATCCATATCCGAAATATTTTTGAACAACCATCCAGATCTGCATTCGGATCCGATCGGATGAAGAAAATAGTATTCGAATCCAACCCAAATCAAATACGGAAACGAATATGGTCAGATAAAATCCGACCCATTTTCAGTCTTAAGTGGAGCATTCCAAATAATTTACTGCCATTAATCACTAGGGGTGCAAATGGGTCATCGTTTGTAGCTGGCGCCATGGGATTTGGGAATGAGAAGAAGGGATTTGGATTTTCTAGAGAGCGATTGGGATTTGGGTTATCGAAGGAATTTAGGCGGGGCAGCGGGCACACTTAGTTTCATTTTGGATTTTCCTCTTTTTATTTTTTTTAAATTTATAATTACTCAAAAATAATATTTTTAATATTTTTGGAATTAAAAATTAAATTTGGTGACGGAAATTTTTGTCAATAACCCGTCACTGCCAAAAATAATCTTCTAAAAATTTACAACCACTTGGGTTACGATATTTATGACGGCTGAATTTGTCACTGTCTGGTTGCAATTTCGATTACCAGTTTTGTGACAGATACCCCGTCACTACGGTGGTCACTAAGTTTTGGCGCCCATCCTATCCGCGTATTCCGTGACCGGTCTGTCACTAATCTGTCACTAAGTTCACACCACGGTGACCAAATTTCTGTTTGTTACTAATCCGTCACAAATAGTGACTGATAACGGTCTGTCACTAGTTTTCCGTCACTATACGCGTGTTTTCTGGTAGTGATTTTAAATAGATAATTTTGTTTATATGCTTCTTTTTGGCAAAAAATATTTATTTACATTATTATATGAATTATCGAATTAAGGTGCTTATTATTTACTAGGTGCTTATTATCTCTTCTTTCTTCACATATTCACAGAATTAGTGGCTCATGAGGTGCTACTATGTTCATGTCGTTAGAAATGAGAACAGAGCAAGATGTATAAATAATGATGATGCATAAATAATCAATACAAGATGTATAACCCCCTATTTTAGACATTTTAAAACAACTCAACTTTAATTGAGATGAGTAGGGTCGGCCAAATAAATTCTTTTCATAGAATTGTCCATCTTGATCTTTGATAAAATTGTATTATTTTTTCAAGGAGATAAACAACATTACAACTAATGATTTATATTATATATTATTTAAATAATCAATATTTTTTAATACAAAATCTAGGTAGATCGATACTATGCCAGATCAATCTCATGTACCTTTTTTAGGAATCAAATTAAACTCGGCATCAGTATATACTCTTAGTTAGTATTTTAATTTTGTGTTAGAAAATCATAACTTCAGAGAGTGTTTTTGCCTTATGGGGTAAGAAAAATAAAAATAAGGTATAAACTAATACCAGCTAATTAATCATAGATACATGATAAAATTTTTTTTTTGGTATTTTTTAAAAGTGCTACTAACATAATGGGTCATGAATTCTATGATAAAGACGAGCAACAAACTAATATCTGGCAATAGGGCTGGAAATACGCTCAGACCGGCTTGAGGCACATCAGGCCGGGCCAATTTTAGGTCGGGCTACAGGCTAGGTCGGAAAGAGTTTAGACCGAGTTTGGTACCCATTTATTTTTCTGGCTGGGCTTAGGTATGTTCTCGGCTAGCCTGAGGCCGAGCCCGAACAAAGCCCGAAATGGAGCCCAAATTCAAGCCCAAATCAATTTATTTTTTATATTTTTATTTAGAGAAAATAATAAAGAAGTAAAAGATAAATTAAAATGAGTTTAGCTGAGAATAATGTATCATATATAATTTACTTGTGTTATAGGAGAGAGACCAATTTTTAGCTAGCTTATTTACTTATGTTATATCATTCAGGTTCGGGTCAGATTTATTTTGCTCCAAACGGATAATTCAGGCAGGCCCAATCGGGTTTAGGTCGGGCTCGGGCCTGGGCTCAAGCCTGGATTATCCAACAACTTTCTAGCCTAAGGGCGGCTCAAAGCCAAAAAAAAAATTTCGGGCTGGATTCGGATACGAGCATGGCCTAGCCCAGTTCGGCCATATCTGGCAATTTATCGTAAATATGGAACAAAGTGTTATTTTTCGGTATTTTTTAAAATATTACTAAAATAATTTTGCCAATTTTATGAAGAAGGTGAGTTACAATATAGCAATTTATTATAAATGTGAAGTAAAGTATCTTTTTCTTATATTTACTACTAAAATAATGCAGCGAATTCTATGATTTCTTGTTATACGTGTTCTTGTTTTCAGTGCGTCATTTAGATTTCTGCGGTGTCTGTAGCTAATTGTCAGCACGTCTAACTAGCTGTGTAATTTAACTAAAAAAACTAAATACCTAAGAAGAAAAATTGCTCTTGAATGCTAAGAGGCTGAGATCATCTCTAACACTGCTACTTCTGATACGCTAGAACAGCAACAGATTAGTAAAAGCAACGGAGATGTGATGATTGATAATATGTTTTTCTTGTTTTACAAAACTACAGCGTACGTGTCATCACAAAATGGAGATTTGAAACTCCAGGGATGTTTCTTCTTTGCCCAATACGGCAATACCATGATGAACCTTCTTTTTTTTGCTAGACTTATGAACCTTCTTTCGCCACCATCTTTGTCATCCTGGAGAGGACATCAACGGTTATAATAAATGAGAAAGAAGACAAAAGATTTTGTCTCCAGCTCGCTGCAACTGTTTCATGTGTGACTTATCCTTCTGTTGGTTTTATATACTAAAACTTTTTTTTTTTTTGTAATTACATTACCAACTTAGCTAGTTGGCATCCACGCTCTACTTTTATGTTTGATATTCAAGCTAAGTGATGCATTTTCTTGGATCTCTTTGCATTCGGCACCTTTTGCTTTATCACAAATGCTTGTGAGTTGTACTTGTGTTGGCTTGTTGAGTATTTTTTCCATGTCTAAGCTTGTGATTATAATTCATCTTTTTTTTTTCAGCACCAAAAGAAATACCATTGGCACAGGAAATGGCAAGACTTCCTATTGGTGGGCTGCAAATAACCAGAAATAACCTTTTAATGTCAATTTAAGCTTAGAGATTTGTTCAGTTCCCTTATTGAGCACCATAGAGACGATTTTCCTCTTCTCAATCCCAGCAGTACACCTCATGTTTAACCAGTGACTGCTACTGAGATGCACTCTCTTAAAAATCCGCACAACTTATTTAGCCCGCAGGTTTTGTTTTTATACACCAAACAAACGGTACTATTAGATCATCAGTTTGTGAGTTTTTTTTTTTTAATGACAAAAACTCACACAGAAAGATTCACCATTCTATAAAGAAGGAATGAGAGACTGAAAAGCAATCTCAGAATCCATCGAGAAGAACGATTTTGAAGAGGGAGAAAAATTCCTTTCAAGCGAAGTCCATAGTACAAGTGGTCAGTGCAAGGGTGAGCACCCACGAGACCTCTAGCCATTACATGGAGACAGGAAATCCGGCCAAACATCTTGGAGAAGACAAGAGAGAGTCCTCATAATAGTGACAAGCAAGCGGGAGGATTCATATAACCTAGGGCCGTACCTTGGACATAGTAACATTGAGCTAATGAAGGGGAATTGGGATCCATGAACTTCAGGTCTATATCTTGGAGTACAAGGTTTTTACAGCTCACAGCTTTGCTGCAGAAGAGATGCACTGCCATCCTTGAAGCCGAGGTGCCTCTGATGTTTCGGAATGTGACGTTGCTGATCTCAACCAACGACGGAGCCTGCAGGAAAGAATAAACAGATGTGCATTTTTTTTTTCGGTAGAAAAATATGCATAAAAAGTTGCATAAGCTTAGGAGACCAGGATAGTTGTCTTCTAACACTAGATGTGTGAACTTGAAGTCTTCAAGAAAATTAATTTCTTTTCCCCTCCTCGATATCATTCCGAACTATATATGCAAATCTAGTTCAGCATTTTTTTGGTAGAGCTATGATTTTTAAGAAGCTTCTTGGTTCTGGTTGTTGTCGACTTCATATACAAATATTGGCTTACCACCCGTAATTATCTAGATCCTGATACATGGGGGACTCACGATATAGTTAAAATCTGAATCTAAAACTATAGATCACAATTTAATATCAATGTTAATGATAATTTCTTTTGCATATTCCCTTGCAGGTTCAAGTTGCTTCTTTTTCTATCATGGCGGTGTAAGTTTTGTGTGTATCTGCGGTGCGCCAACAAAACTAAGAGAAGAGAGCTAGCTCTTACCCCTTTGACACAGTTGCCAACCGGGCAGTACTCTTGGTCGACGATGATGGGGTTTTGGACGCCCCTCATCACTATGTCTTCGAAATGGAAATCTGAAGCACGGCTCCTGTTGGACTTCTGCCATGTCTTGACCCTGAGACCGTTCGTGGTTCCCGTGAGGGTGCAGTTCTTCACGGTCACCCCACTTACATCTGGCTCATTTAGGTATCGGCCGAGGCTCCCGATGCTGATGCCATGGCCAGGGCCGCAGAACACCCCGGAGACAAGGATTCGCCTGCTTCCCGGGCCGACGGAGACGCAGTCATCGCCGGTGCCGATCTCGGAATCTGTGATCCTGACATTTGTCGAGTTACCGATGTGGATTCCGTCGGTGTTGGGGGCGTCTCTTGGTGCGACGATCTTGATGTGTTGGATCCTAACGTTGTTGGATCCGAAGATGGTCATCTGGAAGGACTTGCTGTTGACTAGGGATATGCCGCGGACGGTGGTTTTGGTGACGAAGTTTAGTCTCAGATTCTTTGATTTGGGCGGGGGAAGGCGAGAAACACACATCGAATCTTATGGTCAGTCACATATCCAAGTGATAATAAAAAGAATCTAATTTTATCAAGCGTTGATCAGAAGAAACTTATTTATCCTTTCTCACGTTTAAGTTACAAACTGATGTCGTAATTAATATGAAGTTCTATTTCAAAATAGATTTTTTTTTAAAAAAAAGAATTTTTTAGGCTACGTAAGTTGTATATCCGGTTCCGAAAAACATGTAGTTTAGCTTGCAATTGCAACTCTTGTCCACTAATGCGCATCAGTGAAATTCCTTCGTGTCCCAATAATAATATTTTAAGAAAATTGTCAGAAAGATTTTTTTTTCTGAGTTGTCTTTCTTGCATAGGCTTTCTCATTATATATCTTTTGAAGATTATGATGTAATAAGCTTACAAATTGTACTGAAAATTAGTTCACAAAATTGCAACTTGATTTTGAGAAGATTAAATCTTGTGCGGTCTAAGCTAGATATGCAATGCAATATATTGAGGATATTTGACTTGCAAATGCGACAACTAAAATGATTTGTCTGGTCATGCCTATCAATGAAGCTACTTGATGTCCTTTTTTTTTAAGGAAAAATGACCAAAAATGATTTTCTACATCTTTCTTGTAAAATATTTCTTATTTTGTATGATTCAAAGTTTATTATATTTAACCTTGCAAGTTCTACTACAAATTATTTCACTAATGCCTCTATGAGGATCCATATTAATTCCACATTAGCTATACACTAAGTAGATCTTGAATACTGGTACAAGTTCAAGGAATCTAAATAATACCTTCCAGCTAGTCTTTTAGGTAAAATTCTGGGTTGGTACCAAATAGTATTAGAATAGACTGACCTATAACCCATGTAGACTAGGGGATACTACAGCACTAACTCATTGGGATTAACCATGAGTCGATCATGCTGCTTATGATTAAATTTGAATAGATTTGGAACTTTAACCTGACAAGGACACTAGGGTTTAAATAGAGGAAGTATGTGAAAATCCGTACGGACGTGTGTTTAGTCCCATATTAGCTATGCACTGGATAGATCTTGAATATTTATATAGGCCAAGAAATTCAAATGATATATACCTTTCGATTAGTCATTTTGAATGAGGTTTTAGATTGTTACAACCCTTCTTTGAAACAAGGATTCCCTTCTTTTTTTTTCAAAGAAAGCTTGTTCTTATTCCTCCACCAAGAATAAGTAAAAGAAGTGAGGGCTTATTTTTTTGGTGCATGGATCCTTAATTGGATGGATGTCCGAATGTACTAATAATAATAATTACCTACGACCTTCACTTTTTCTCATAATTATATTTCTTAATTTGTATTGTCTAAAACCTCTCATCAAGAATGGCTATTGTTGACATAAAATACAAAAGAAGAATGAAGAAGAAGAGATGATGTCCTCGTTTACAAGCAAACTTACACCAGGAAGGAGGCTGCAGTCTTTCTTTTTGGAGCATGTGTTGTGCTGCCACGCGTAGGATCCTTGGCCATCAAATGTTCCAGAACCCGTTATCAACAACCTATCGACGTGATCAAAGGTGATCCACTCCTTGTGACCTTCACGATTGAAAACATTTATATCGGGCTGCGCTTTCACCACTCCGGAGAGCTGCACCTCCATGATGCCATTGCATGGTCCCTCAAACTTTATTGGGTTAACCAAGTACTCGCCTCCTGGAATATAAATCCTTTTTCTTCCTTCTAGGGGACATGCTGCTTCCCATGCTTTAAGAAAAGCCTACAAAAAAGGGATCCAATTGAGTCTAAGTCAAGCTCAAAGAATTTGCTTTCGACGTACCCAAGATGACAATCCGACTAAGGAATTGGATCAGCAAGTTGTTAATGATTACAACCAAACAAGCGGAGCATTGTAATGCACACAAATAGGTGGCATATACTTTTTTGTCTCCGTAGGAGCACTCCCATGGCAACAATGCCATTGCAGAGTAAAATTTGATGCGGAACTTTCATTGTCAATCCATGTTACCATCCTACATAACAACAGCAGTATCGGCAACGTACAGCAACAAATAAATAAATAAAACAGCGACGGAAAACACTTTCTAGCAAGATTCAAATCCAAAATATACATTTAAATGGAAAAAAAAGGTGCAACCGTACGTTGCCCCGGTTAGAACATCATATGAGAATTGCTTCTTTAAATTTATCATATGCGCATATATACGGTACTAGCTGGTGGCATGGTTTGCTAAGTTTCTACATCCATGTTGGCGTGGTCTCCACCACCTTCTTAATCATAAAAAAAAAGGGGGGTCATATGAACATATAAGAGAAACTTGACTTGAGCTTGCTTACCGCAGAAGAGTCGGATTTCCCGTCGGCAGCCGCACCAAAATTCATCACATTGAAAGCAGTGGTACGCTTGTTTTGGAAATTTTTGCTCGGAGCGATTGCACCGACGAGTTTAATTCCTTTTGCAGATTTCTTGCCATCGGTCTGCGCTACAATTGAGACAAAGATGAGCAGCAGCAATGCCGACGGCAAGCAGGCCCTTCTGAGCTCCATTTGAGCCCAGGCTTATTCCTCCCTCTCTCCTCTGCTTTCGAGCTCTCTTGCCCAAGATTTATAATCGCCGGGGAGGAGTGTCCAAGGCCTTGACAACCCTCCTTGCCTTTAGGGGAGGGAGGGCATTCTTGTCTTGCAAAGCTCATGTATCAATACCTAAACATCTAAACTTAGGATGCTTCTTCTCATGCACCTTGCCTTCCTTTTAGTGGTCTAAAATGTCTCAACTGTCCGTGAGGTGCTCGCAGCTAATCGACTCGGTCATTGCAATGGCTTGCCCTCCTCCAACTACGGTCAACCATGTTCCCTTGCTCAGCCAACCTTCACCTCCGCTAAGAACGGGGTTCCCTCGAGCTTGGACCACCTGTGCAAACCCTCACCGATTAACCACACCCAATGGCTCCCATTCCTAATTAAGATAATGGTAGGAAGTGCGATTAGGCTGTTGCATTCTTTAATGAAGCATGCATACATGTGAGGGGAAAAAAAAATCATTCAAAAACTATAGAGATCTCACTCATCAGACTCCATTTAGAAGAGTTGTTTTGGTCATTTAGAAGTGGCTGCGTCTCATTCATCTCAAGGCAAGTTAGGCCAAAGCAAACGTGCCTTAGATTCCCGCGTCCATGCAAATTTAATACCCCACGTTGCATGCGGCCTTACTTCCTATAACAGTGGTAGGGCTTCATTTTTTTTTATTTTTTATTTTTTTTAGTACAGCAGCGGCTCATGCACAACGGATGTGGCTGCAGCCCATAAGATCAAAACGGATAAGAGAATACAAAGATGATGAAATCAAGGATAGGCTGTCCCAAGTGAAACCCCTGGAGTGATGAGCTGCGAAGGATGCCACCCAGTCAGCCGCACTGTTAGCCTCTCTGTAGGCATGAGTGGTCCGGTGGGAGGAACACCTGCCCAAAAGTCAGTAGATATCATGAATCAATTACAACCCGCCGGCGTTACTGCTCGGATATCGGATCCAGTCGATCATCGTGGCCGAGTCCCCCTCAAGGATAATGCATTCCACCCACAATACACGCCTCGCGTAGAAGACACCCTCCCATGCCGCTCTGGCCTCCGCCCCGCCCACCACCAATCGGGCATCCTGATTTTTGATGACGAACCCTGCACCTCCGCTGCCCCTAATTTCGCTAACACCGCTGTCGAAGTTCACCTTAAGAAAGTCAGTGGTGGGGGCTCCCAAGATATGGATATGGTCCTGGGCACTACAAGAGCGGAATGAGAGCCCCAGATTCTCCCAATCAACCCAAGGGACGATGCAGCAGCAATGCCAAGGACCTCCGCCGCATGGGTAAGAGATCGGTCTGCCACCAGCCTCAGATGCATGCCTCTGTCCTCAAACACTGGGGCATTCCTATCCAACCAACAATTATAAGCCAGACAAGCTGCCCTTGTCTCCTGCTCCACATTATCCGGCCTCCGGGAGGAGACTCGCAAGAAAGTTAGAAAATCCTCTATCGACATCCACCTCCGTGTCAAACCGGAGGAAACTGCTGCGCACTCCCAAATCTGAACCGCACGCGGACATCCAAAAAGAACGTGGAAGATGGACTCTTCCTTCTTTGGGCAAGTCCCACACTCTGAGGAAATAACAACTTTGTGTCGGATAGTACTCCTCTAGTCGGCGGGCATCTTCGAGTCACCTTCCACACAAACAAGGCCACTCGGGGGTGAGTACGCATCTGCCAAATCTATCCTGCCTCAAACTACCATATCGACTCCCTCCTAACCAGCACCAATAGATCTCTAGTTCTCACCTTCGGCCTGTTGGAAAAATTAAATGCGCATGCAGTTTTTCTCTGCATAATTACCACGGACGCATCTGCAAAAATGACCAAAAAGCCCTTGACCAATACCCCTATATATACCCCTCAATTTCATCCTATTCAGAATATGAAAAATTAGAAAAACAAATATTAAAAAAATTATGGAGGAAAGTTCTTCCTCTTAGACACTTCTGATTTTATTTTTGCAGTTATATTTAGTTTATTTTATTCTTTTTATTTCGTTTTTCGTTGGACTTGTAAGTGCGATCGGGTTTGATTTGGCTTCTTCCGAGACGTACCAAAGAAGAAGTTTAGGATCGTCGTATCTTTGAGGAGGATTGCTAGAAGACCCGTATAGCGTCTACGTGCTTCGACCTATCTTCAATCAGGCTATTTTTTCTAACTTTTATTTTTAATTTAATATTAGTGGATCTGTAGGATTTGCAATTTTATGATTTAAATTTATTAAATGAATAGATTTATTTCGTGCTAGAATAGATTTCTTTTGTAATAAAATAGATTTATTTTGATCCAAAATAATATATATATATATATTATTCTGTTTAAGATTTTCTATTAATTGCAATTATTAGATTTATTTGTTTATTTAGGTGATATACTGCTAACAATCCAAAAGTGTTTGGTTTATTTTTTTTGTTAGTAATATATAATTTAGTAAATCATTCTAAAAATATAATAATTTGTTTAACCTCTAAGAGGTTTATCATACCTCCATTTGGACTCCTCAAGAAGTCATTTTCAGATCCCATTCAAACAAAAAATTCGGAAATTAGTTAATATCTAATAATTAATTCATTGAATTGACTTATTAAATCTCAATCAATTATTCTAATAAGGTGATAAATCATATAATTCATTGAATTGACATTTTAGATCTCAATTACAATAATTGATTTGCTACCACAAAATTAGTAATCAATTATTCTAATAAGATAATAAATCATATAATTCATTGAATTGATATTTTAGATCTCAATTACAATAATTAATTTATTACCATAAAATTAGTAATCAATTATTCTAATAAGATAATAAATCATATAATTTATTGAATTGACATTTTAGATCTCAATTACAATAATTGATTTGCTACCACAAAATTAGTAATCAATTATTCTAATAAAGTAATAAATCTTATAATTCATTGAATTAATATTTTAGATCTCAATTACAATAATTGATTTGCTGGCACAAAATTAGTAATCAACTATTCTAATAAGAAAATAAATCTTATAATTCATTGAATTAACATTTTAGATCTCAATTACAATAATTGATCTGTTGGCACAAAATTAGTAATCAATTATTCTAATAAGGCAATAAATCAATTCTAATATATAATTCATTAAATTAACATATTAGATTTCAATTACAATAATTATCTAGCTAGCACTAAATTAATAATTAATTATTACTAATTCAAAAAATTTAAACAGAAATTCAGAAATTGATTAATCCAAAATAACAAATTTAAGTTTGCACTTAGGCTTTTGTAAAAGTTAAATTTATGTGATTTCTAGTGATTATATCCATTAATTAATAGTATCAAAGAAAAGCTTGTCAAAAAGGCATACGTGCCTAAGAAAGGCTGGTACTTAAGTGAGCCTAGTGCTCCACCACCTATCTGAAGCTGACCTGGCTATTATTTTTGGATATATCAATTAGACATTCAAAATTCAATACAAATTTTTGTGCAATTTTTTGACATAAATTTTTTGCCTTCATTCAGGTTTTTTATCTCTTTTTTGTAACCTTGAACCTATGGCCTCTAACATTAGTGACCACCTTAGTGCCAAACCTGAAAAATTTGATGGCCATAACTTTAGGATGTGGTAGAATTAAATGCGGTTTTGGCTCACCATATTAAGGCTGATCTCAGCCATAGGTAAGAGCACTACTGAAGTTGATAACGGTCCAACCCAAGATGGTCTCACCCTAACCTAAGTTTTGAACTCTATTAGGATTGAAGAGCAGCACAGGCTCAGGAGTAAAATCTCTACTAGGAACAAGAATGATGCTTATAATGTAGAGGCCTCGTCTAGAAAAAATCAGAACCAACCCTTCAAAAATAAACATTACAAAAAGAAACCCCACCACCCTAGAAACCTTAACCACCACAATAGGAGACCAATCGAATTCCAGGAGCAAAAGAAGAAGAAAGAGGAAGATGATATTCGTTTCTGTTATGTGTGTGGTTGGACCAACCATTTGGCTCTCTAGTGCTTTTATAAGAAGACTACACCTCTTCAATCTAAGAAGAAAGGTCCACACATAACCAGTGCTCAAGTCAACATGGTGACTTCCAGCGCTGGCTCATCTGAGACTGATTTCAAGTCTGTTTCCTTCACTCTTGAAGTTAACATGACTTTACAAGCACTTGATTGGCGGATTATACCGGAGCTGGTATTCACATTTGTTCGAATCGCTCCTGGTTTTCTTCTTACCATATCTCAAGTGGAGGAGTTGTGATCATGGCAAATAGCTCGGAAGTGCGTGTGCTAGAAGTGGGACGTATAGACTTAAAGCTTACTTTTAAAAAAGTTCTGTCCCCTGCACGGTGTCCAACATGTTCCGATCATTAGAAAAAATCTAATTAGTGGTTTCTTGCTTGTCCAGCAAGGCTATCGTCTTGTTTTTGAGTCCAATAAAGTTGTAATTTCTCATGATGTAATGTTTATTAGAAAAGAATTTCTAAGTGAAGGATTGTTTAAATTGAATGTAATAGTTTCTTCAATAAATAAAAATTCTTTGATTATGAATATAGAACATCCTTCTATTTGGCATGGTAGATTAGGTCATGTAAATTATAATACAATTAAACAACTAATGAATCTAAATTTAATACCAAAAAGTGATCTTAAGAACCATGAGAAATGTAAAATTTGTGTAGAAACCAAACTCCCTAGGAAACCTTTTAAATCTGTTAATAGAGATTCAAATCTATTAGAGTTGATCCATAGTGATGTTTGTGACTCTGGTAGAATCTCTAGGAGAGGTAACAGATACTTTGTGACCTTCATAGATGATTTGTCCAAATTCTACATCTACCTAATTAAAACCAAGGATAGGGTGCTCAGCAAATTTAAAATTTTTAATCGAAGCTGAAAACCAAAAGAAAAGAAAAGTAAAATTCTTAGATCAGATTGGGGAGGTGAATATACATCGAATGAGATAACTCAATTTTGTAAAGATCATTGAATCATTCATGAAGTGACTACTTCCTATTCTCCCCAATCAAATGGAATAGTAGAAAAGAAGAATATGACTTTAATGGATATGGTTAACTCAATGCTTATAAGCTTAGGAGTACCAAAGAATTTGTGGGGGAAAGCTTTAGTTTCAGCCTGTTATATCCTCAATAGGATTTCCTCCAAAAATAATGATTTAACCCATATGAAGTTTGGAAACATAGAAAACTTAATCTTAGCTATTTGAAAGTGTGGGGGTGCTTGGCAAAAGTGAAAATACCCGATTTTAAGAGAAAAAAAATAGGGCCTAAAACAGTGGATGCCATATTTATAAGATATGCAGCCAATAGTAATGCCAATAGATTTTTGGTGATTAATTCAGAAAAAAGTAATATTAGTAACAATACTATCATAGAAGCCAGAGATGCAACATATTTTGAAGACACCTTTCCACTTAGAACTAGAGTAGATAGTGGTATAGCTAGCAACTCTAGTAGAATAAGGACAAGTGAAATAGAAGTAGAAGTAGAACCTACGAGAAGTAAGAGATCCAAGGTAGAGAAAATATTTGGAGATGACTTCTATACCTTTCTTATAACGGACTCTCCAACTACTTTTGAGGATGCAATGAAATCCTTGAATTCACCTTTTTGGAGAGAAGCTGTGGACAATGAGATGCAGTCAATTATCCAAAATCATACTTGGGAATTGACTGATCTTCCTTCTAGCCGTAAAACTATAGGGTGCAAATGGATCTTTAAGAAGAAACTTAGGCCTAATGGATCTATAGATAAATTTAAGACTAGATTAGTTGCCAAGGATTTTACTCAAAAACCTAGGGTAGATTTTTTTTATGTTTATGCACATGTAGCTAGGATTACTACTATTAGGGTCCTGATAGCATTATCCTGCATCCATAGATTAGTGATTCATCGAATGGATGTAAAAACAGCTTTTCTAAATGGAGACTTAAATGAAGAAATTTATATGGACTAGCCAGAGGGATTTATAATCCCATGCCAAGAAAATAAAGTTTGTAGATTAATCAGATCTCTCTATGGTCTTAAACAATCACCCAAGCAATGGCACTTGGAATTTGATAAAATTATACTGATATTTGGATTTAAAATCAATAGTACAGACGAATGTGTATACCATAAGAGAGTTGGAAATAAACTTGTAATCTTGTGCCTTTATGTAGACGATATACTGAGCTTTGAGACAGATTTTCAGATAGTTGATGAAGTAAAGCAATTCTTAAGTCATAATTTTGATATGAAAGACTTGGGACAAGCTGATTTAATTTTAAATATCAAAATAATTAGAAGTGCAATTAGTATTAAGTTATCCTAAAGTCATTATGTTGACAAGATTCTCAACAAATTTAATTATACCAATTGTCAGCCTGTCTCTATTCCTTTTGATCCTCTGCACACCTTAAGAAGCACTTAGGAACTCCTGTCCTTCAAGGCCTATATGCTCAAATTATAAGCTCACTTGGATTTCTAACAAACTACACCAGGCCAGACATAGCATATGCTATGAATAGACTTAACAGATATACTGTTAATCCAAATAGAGATCACTGAACAACATTAGAGATAATTTTTAGGGATCTTAAGGATACTAAGTCCTATAGTTTGCAGTTTAGTGGATTTCTTGCTGTTCTATAAGGCTATAGTGATACCAACTGGATCAGCGATACCTTAGATATTAAATCCACCATATGATATGTCTTTCTTATAAGAGGTGCTGCTGTGTCATGAAAATCCACCAAACAAACTTTGATATCTAGGAGTACCATGGAGTCTGAACTGATAGCTTTAGATACCACTAGCACTGAGGCTGAGTGGCTCAGAAATCTACTAATAGACCTTCTTGTAGATGAGTCACCTTTACCACCTATCTCCTTACATTATGACTGTAAATCTGCAATAGATAAGTACAACCAAGAAAATGCCAATGTAAAAATGAACAAGCACTTAAAAGTGTGTCATAAATTATTAAAATATAAATTAAAAAATAACGTTATTGCTTTGAATTTTGTAAAATCAGAAAATAATTTGGCTGATTAGTTTACAAAAGGTATATCTAGAACAATAGTTCTAGAGTCGTTGAGGGCGATGGGGCTTAGCCCATAAAGATAAATCACCACGGTGGGAACCCAACCTTAAAAGGTTCAATGGGTAGAAACAAACCAAAGTGTGACTAAATGGAGCACTATTTTATGTTTTCCTCATCCCTATGGCGCTGTGCTCATAAAAGCAAGCAATAGGATAAGTTTGTTTGTATAACTTTTAATGAGTCTGAGATCCAAGAGGCAGGAGCTTTCTTGCTAGCTTTCTTATTAGGACTCACCTATATGAGCAGTCATGAGGCCGCGATTATGGAAAATGGACGATTCTATTAAAAGCACATGAAAGATACCTGCGCATGGCCATATTAACGCAACCCGCTTAGAACTCAGATCGGGCTATATTATGTGTACTGTTGATTTAATCTGAGCCATGGACTAAGGTTTAAGGTTAAGACCACCTTGGCTCCATTGATGTAATCAATTGTCACTAAGTGAAGGTTCAAACTGAAATATACCTACACCTATTACATAATATAAGATATCCAATATTTTATTTTGATTTAAAAATTATTTAAAAGAAATTAATTTTTATGGGGGATTGTTGGAAAAATTAAATGCACACGTTGCAATTCTCGAGCCGCATGCGCAATAGCCAGCGAGCGCCTGCTGCGGTTTTTCTCCGCATAATTGCCGTGGACGCGTCCGCGGAAGACTTTTCGCGGATGTGTCCGCAAAAATGACCAAAAAGCAGTCTTCCGCGGACGTGTCCGCAAAAATGACCAAAAAGCTCCTGACCAATACCCCTATATATACCCCTCAATTTCATCCTATTCGAAATACAAAAAATTAGAGAAAAAAATATTAGAAAAATTCTGAAGAAAAGTTCTTCCTCTTAGTCACTTCTGATTTTTATTTTTGCAATTATATTCAGTTTATTTTATATTTTTATTTCATTCTTCGTTGGATCTGCAAGTCTGATCAGGTTCGATTTGGCTTCTTCCGAGATGTACCGAAGAAGAAGTTTAGGGTTGTCGTATCTTTGAGAAGGATTGCCGGAAGATCCGTACATGGGGCAAACACTTCTTTGGGATAGCGTCTACGCGCTTCGACCTGTCTTCAATCAGGCTATTTTCTTTAACTTTTATTTTTAATTTAATATTAGTAGATGTGT
Organism: Phoenix dactylifera; assembly: GCF_009389715.1. Lineage (NCBI taxonomy): Eukaryota > Viridiplantae > Streptophyta > Magnoliopsida > Arecales > Arecaceae > Phoenix > Phoenix dactylifera. Next base: position 50,270 of record NW_024068516.1, on the reverse strand, counting down.
AGGATTTGCGATTTTATAATTTAAATTTATTAAATGAATAGATTTATTTTGTGCTAGATAGATTTTTTTGTGATAAAATAGATTTATTTTGATCCTGAATAAAGTATATATATTATTCCATTTAAGATTTTCTATTAATTGCAATTATTAGATTTATTTGTTTATTTAGGTGATATATTGCTAACACGGCCTACCCGTCTAGCCCCACACCCTCCTATCCTCCATTGCACCTATCAGTAGCGGCATTGCTGAAACCTGCTTGGCCACCTGCTCACCAAAGATCCGTCGAACCAGGGCCTCATCCCAGCATCGCTCACCTGGAAGAATCAGGTCACCTACAGTGCGGCCCTCCAGCTCCCCGGGTCGAGCATGGTAGGCCACCTACAGAAATGCAGATTAGCCACCCAACAATCTCTCTTAGAATCTAAAAAAAGAGTTACATTACTTACCTTGTAAGTGAAATCAAACTACAAGTCTAAATAATTTCGACAATTCCACAATTCCACAATTCCTTTTAGAACCAAGGACTGAGACAAGCGTTCAACTAAAATCTCCAATGAGCTCCATAAGGCAAGACCGTCGGAAGTCAAGAGAAGAAGAAGAAAGAACCAACGGTGGTCTAGCGAGAGGGTAGAAAATTAGGATGGAGGAGGTAGCTCTCATAGGAAATTAGGATGGAGGAGGAGTATGTCTCCTACTTTAAGTAGAACAAGACTTCATTTTTTTTTCATCTTCTATTGGCTCTATCCTTTTGTTTTTTTTGGTCTTCTCTAAGTCGAACAAGGCTCTATCCTTTTTTTTTTCATCTCCTACTTCAACTCTTATATCCGGGCGATCAAATGAGCTAGATTCATTTCTTATTAGCTGGGCTGGGTATTGTATGAAAGATGTTGTCTGGAATCTGAAATTCTCCAAATAACGTTGATGAGGAAGGATGTCATCCCATCGTGTGAAAGGAAGGAGTGACAACGTTCAACATTGAAGGTGTGAGTCGGTGCGATTTCCACCATCTAGCATCGTAACCCAGAGATAGTTGAACGTTGCTGATTTGGGATCTTAACCTTTGCAACTCTCTAATGGCAGCAGAACTCCTTGGTTTCCTGAACTTTGAGTGCCAGTTGGATGTCGCTGTAAAGTCTGCTATGGGGACTTAAGAAGCAATACTGTGTTGAACGAGGATAAATTTAAGATGCCGAGACCTCCCAGTTTTTTCGGCCGACAGAACTGATGCCAACTTGCAAGACATTTAACACCTTTACGATGGCCTTGGTATCCCCATAGATATGATCGACAAAGTTTGTCCGGCCGTCTTTCGGATGACGTTCATGGGAACTTGAAGGACAGTCATCCACTAAATGGAAAGAGTCTTAAGAACGAAATTACTTAGCGCCTAGGTATGTCCTCAAATCCTAGGATCCCTCACCCCCTGGCCACCTAAGGTAAACTTTGATAGTAGTTTGCCAGCTGGCGGATGTTGTATTGGTGTTGCCTTTGTGATTAGGGACCATGAGTCCAAGTTGGTAGCAACAGGAGGGCGGCGCACCTTCGAGACTTCAGATCCTGGAGCGAAATGTAGAACCGCATGAGAGGGGTCTCCTACGCAAGATGAGTTCTAGAGACGGGGCGCATCATCCTGGAGGATGACTCAGTAGAGCAGATTGAGTGGATTCTACATGAGAGGTCAAGGGTGTTCGATCACCTGCTTCTAGCTGACATGCGGAGGCTGCTGAGAGAGTGCAATACCTTCCAGGTTATGCATATGTTCTGATAGGCGAATCGAATTGCTGATTGGGTCGCCTCTTTTGCTGCTCACCATTCTGAAAAGATTCTCTAGATCCGCTTTGTATTTATTTCTTCACTTCTGTGAAGTATTTTGTCTCTTGACTCTGATAGCAATGCTCAAGCGAGACTAATATGAGCTGCCGATGTATCCAAAAAAAAAAAACAACGGCTAAGTGACAGGACTCTGCTTTTCCAGCTTGATAACTTTTTTCTCAATCTTATCCGGAAGGAAACCCCAGTCGTTTGATCTGGTTGAAGATTGATGTTTGAAACAAACCCAATCCTATCACACTTGTCTTGCTGAAGTTTATCCTTAACCAAGCCAATAGTTCAAAAGCATGCAGGATTAGCTTCAGATTCTGCATATGTTCCTTTGACCGCGAATTGGAGAATCAGAACTTGTCGCATGCACTTCGGATGGGCAAACTTGCCGGTGCGTCACATAGCTCAATATGTAATCAACGGTCAGTTTTTGCATTGGACAGTTTAAAGGTCAATTGTGCATTAAATTTCACTTGTACTTCGAGCCCCTTAATTCGCAGATTTTGGCTTTCAATCAGCAGCGTTCTCTCTAATCAGCAAATAGTTCATTGTTTAACATAAGTATCCATATAATCAGTAAATCATAGATTAAATCATTCAAGGAATTCCATCCATATCAGGATTTCCTGCCGGGATCAGACAATAAATGTTGATGATCAAGTTCCTAATCTTTGTAAAGTATATTTAACTTAAGTTTTTAGGATCTAGTGGTAAGTTAACATGATATTAGAGTGCAGGCTTGCTGGAGTTCGGCTTAGTCAGTTATCATAAATTAAGAGCAAAGCCTTTATTCCTTCCATTCTGGTGGTCATCTTTTCTTCTTTTTTTTTTTGCACTAAAACCGGAAGTATCATACATAACGTGTACGGATGCAACCAAGAAAGTCAAAAAGCAAAATATCGCGGAGAATACTAGGCAACTCCGCCTCTTCCATCCAGAAGTGGTCCCCGAAGTGGTTGACAACAAAAGAAGCCACTCAATTTGCGGCCCCATTGGCCTCTCTAAACACATGCTTCGCCTGAAGCATCATCTCACCATAAACCATGGTCCGAATATCTTTCAAAAGTGGTGGTAATCGCCGCCCCCCTCCGAAATCTGCAGAATCCATCCAATGACTGTCGCAGAATCGCCCTCCAGAAGAATTTCTCTCCCCTGCAAGACATGTCGTACGTAGCACAATCCAGACCAGGCTGTTCTTAACTCCGCTCCTGGCACGGAGGTGTCAAACAAATGGCAACGCCCAGCTGCGATCACTCTAGAGTCCGGGCTCCTAACAACAAAGCCCGCACCTCCCCTCCTGCCGCTCTGCAGGACACATCCGTTGAAGTTAACTTTGAGAAAACTCGAAAGTTGGAGCTTTTAGGTGAAAAACACCAAGCGAGATGCTCTATGAGCAGATGAGGAGCCCTTATCAGCCTAAATTTCACTGAGTCATGACTCCATGCATTAATTACAGAAGGAATACGCTGCTCTCTTCTTTTTAAAAAGAGCCATGTGATGTGGTTAACCGTTAATGCATCAACTAACACAGGTGTCTGCACATAAAACAATAGGAATGATGACCAGTATTTTCTCACATGTGACATACGGATGAATGGAAATATGTGGAAATGAAAGTTTTACTTTTATCATATTACACTGAATATAATTTTTTGACCAATTACTGCCTCGACCTTTCAACATTTGTAGACCACAATATGCTCTCCAAGCATAAGATAATAGACGTGCAATTAAAATTAACAAAGAAAATCATGCAATGAACTTTATCCCAATATTCCAAAATTTTCATAGTCCATGCTAAAATCCAGGCACAATCAAATTTTGGTTCACGGGATAGGTATACCCAGCCAATGCCCAATCCATTAGTATGGTACCTATCTAAGAATTTGAAATGACTATGGATAGGATGCCTACAAAAAATCGACTATCTGGATCTATCTCAATTCTAATTAATCCAAAAATTTCCAATCTCATCAATAAATAATAAAATTGTCAGATATTTAAACCCATCTGATTAATCTTTATACGGATCGGGATATTTGAATTGGAATGGGTGCTTGAACTAGAATTACAAGAAAATGAGAGAGAGGAGGAAGAATAATATTAAGTAAAAATAGCTATAAATAATTTAAAAATAAATATATTTTATTATTTTAATGTAAAAATAAAAGTTAGATGTCCTTCAAAAATTTGGGGTTTGGCAACTTGTACATGGCGTGGAGAAGATGAAATTGCGTCCGCTGGTATACAACGTTACACCCAGCTAAAGTGATTCACTGTACGTGACTCCATGAGCAGACGGAGGAGATTATATTTATCCATTAATAGAGAGGGAGAGCTGCCTGAGCACTCTGTGATGTTTTATTTTCTAGCTTGATTGGGTGTATTCATATATGTATTATATGAAATACTTGTTTTAAAAAAAAAAAAAAAAAACAAAGAGTTCCTAACGGCAGCAAAATGAACGTTATACGCGCGATGCGATACACGCGTCGTCCGATGGGCAGCTGGGATTACACGGATCCGAAAGACCCACCGACTTCATCGCCTCTCTAAATAGGACCCTTCCATGGCTCTGATTTCGGTAACCGCAGCCGAGGGAGCGAGACAATGAGCAAGCGAAAGAGAAAGAGAAGCCTCTTGGTAAGTGCCTCCACTATCTTTCGCCATCTTTTTTTTCCCGTCTTTCTTGGGATACTCTTTCTTCTCTCTTTATGAGCTCGATAATGGCGCTTCCGAGGAACATGTTCTTGATTTTTCTTGATTTTTCTTTCTTGTTTTAGGGTTTACTCTTTGGTTCTTTAGCCTAGACCGTTTGTTTTTGGATGAATTACAGGGAATGTGGAATTCCTTCGGTTAGAATTGAACTTTTCATTTATCTCTCTAAGATCTTTGATCCTTTGCTAGTTTTATTTATTTCTCATGTTTTTGGTGCCGTTTCTCTTGTTGGTTAGTTCAGATCGTTTTGAATGTGAATGAGTTTCGGAGGATATCAAGGTATTTTGATAAACATTAATCTTTTTGTGTTATTTTCCGAGATTCTTCAATCTCTCTCTCTCTCTCTCTCTCTCTCTCTCTCTCTCTCTCTCTCTCTCTCTTTTGTTGCTTCTCATGCTTGATTTGGGCGAGTTACGGTGGGCGACCGAATTATTTGAATCACAACCAAATATTCTGCTTATTGTCTTTCAAGATTTGCCATATTTATGAGCCGGTACGGTTAGTACATCTTGGAGCATGTATTTAGTTTGCCATATTTAGTTTGAATCCTATTTTTCATCACATGAACACTTTCACCTTCTCCGAGGCATCTGATATAGAAGGGATATAGAAGTCCTCCATTGTTAAGATAATAATAATAGAGGAACTAACGGATTTTTTTTTAAAACAAAAGTTAAAGAGTTTCCACACCGATATATCTGCGACTCTAAAACGTTGAATCGGAGCGAGATGAATAAGGAGCTCTTCTAATTCCTCGCTTTCATAGAGGCCCATCAAACTCAATCTTCCAGTCGCTCTTTCTCCAGCTCCTCTGTGAGGCCCACCGAAATGTTTGTTTCACTGCTTTTAGGTAGGGTTCTATGAGAAGAGAGGAGCAGTATCTCATCCTATCAAGTATCCTCCCAAAACCTTATGTTGTTGCCATTACGCAATCCGAATTCTGTACAAGTCCAAAATGGAAGAAAATCCTTTGAGCTATCCCTCCATAGATAAGATTGATTCCGAGTGGGATGTCTTGTTCTTATACCCAGCCTCTTTTTACGGTGGTATGTTGATTGGATCAAGTCTTTCTATCTCTCAGTCAACCCAGGTTTCAACTATTTCCGAGCCTATTTAGCTAAGAAAGAGCTATTCAGATTTCTAATGTCCTTGATCCCCAATCCTCCTTTTTTCTTTATATCTATACATTCGGCCAGCTCACTAGAGAATGAAACCCGCTGACCTTCTCGCTCTCTTTCCATAAGAAAGATCTTCGTAATTTATCAATCCTTTCCTCGCCCATACTGCTAGTTTGAACACAAATATTAAGTAGGTTGGTAAGGTAGGCAACACAGCATTTACTTTAAGTGAAACACCCTCCCAAAGATAGAAATTTTCCTTCCATGAAATCAATCTAGATTCCATTTTCAATGCCAACACTTCTTTGGAACCTCTTTGTTACAAAGAGGCATGCCAAGGTAAGTGAACCATTTAATGGTATTTGCAGAATCTTCACACATGTTCAAGCCATGGTATGCTGAATCGGCCCGTACCGGCTGGTTCGACCCGTACCGGACCGGTTTGGTACAACCGTGAAAAATAGTTCCGGCTCCGAAAGGGTCGAAACCGAGCGGTACCAGTTGTGTACCGGTGCGCACCGGTGCGCAAAGGTACAAACCTGTTATTGGTGCGAATCGGACTGGTTTGCGCCGATACGCGGGCGCGCGAGGCAGTATGCTTGCGTACCCGCACGCCTACTCATGGAAAAACGTGCCTGCAAAGGCACCCGCGCACGGAGAAACGCGACCGTGATTTGGGCAATGCGTCCCCCGCTTTGGGCAGCGCACCTACAAAGGCGCCCGCGCGGGTAAACGAGGAAGCGTGCCCGCGCGCGGGGGAAGCGAAACTCGCCCGCGTACGCGAGCGCGCTGGGAACTTTGCGGGTGCGCGCCCGTGCGCAGAAACTGTCTAAACTGGTTTGGTATCGGTTTTCACCAGTACGCCGATCAGTACTGGTTCGCCGTACCTTGGTTCAAGCAAATTATTGACCTTTTGTGAAAGTTAATACTAATCCTGACAGACTTTTAATAAGAAATGGTAGATCATCTTTTCTAAAATGTTTTATTTGGATGAAATGGATGCATTTGAAATATGTGTCTTTGTGGCAAGAGAAAGAAGAGCAGCCTCAAATATTAGAGCTGAATGGGATAATGCTATTGCTGCAATCTGTTGAGTGGTTTGGTTGGAGAGAAATACTTGAATTTTACTACAAAAGGAGTATTTAGCTATGATGGTGCTGGGAAATCTTAACTCGTTGATATTTGATTGGAGAAATAGTGTTGGAAAAGTTTAAGGGCATGTTTGGATATTCCTGCAAGAATGATGCCTATTGGCCTGCCTAGCCTACATTTTCTAAGAGCTCCCGTAAGCTCAGAAGGAAAAAAGATTCATGGAGGTCTTTTTTTTTCTTTTTACCACGGGTTGGAAAGTGTTGGGTTAGCATAGGTCATGCTCAAATAAACTTCCTAGTCCATGAATCCAACAGAAAAATTCAACCCAAATCCTCCCGAATTACTAAACAATCCTAAGTCTATTTGTTTACCTAGGGGTGAGGTGTGATAGGACCAGACTGGGATATATTTCCTGGTGGTTTTTTTTAATTGATATTTTCTTTTTTGAGAAATATCTCTTGGTGGCCTTGTGCAGATTTTCTAATTGGTTTAGGAAGGTTGTGTATAAGTTGTTGCTTTGGGTCTTCTCTCTCCCTTCTTCGTCCTCTCTCCTTCTTTCTCCATTCTCATTTCATTTATCAATAAAATGTGAGATGATTTTATTCTCCATTTTGCTTTAAAAGATAAGTCATAAATATGTTAGTGAAAACAATGGGAAACTTGTTTAAGCTTTTACTATTGGTCTCTTAACTTTCTTTTTTTATAAAAAAATCTATACCTTATTGTTGCAACATACATGCGTTTATCTGCCACACAAGCAAAATGAGCAGCAAAGATGGAGCCCTGAGGAGATTGTGGACGGAACTTACGGCTAAAAACCTTTTTTTCCCCATTCTTCTCTAGTCGTTTCTCATAGCTCTATAAGTAGGAAGTAGTAAGTATCTTGAATATTTATTTGGAGCAGAACATGCCTTAGCCATTCCATCCATACCTGTTTTTCCTTCTGTTTTTTTTCTTCTATTTTTTTAATTCAATGAAGGTGTTGGCTCAGCCTGGTGGTGATGTCTTTTGGTGGTCGTTAAGACCCAGACTTCAATCCAACTTTATCTCCGGTTTGGGTTTGGGTTGTACCTTTCACACAAAAGAATGATTCACCTTCTTTTGCAATGCCAACCATTAGGTGCAATAGCCACTTCAAGGCAGCTGGAAGAGATTTGAGTGCTTTGTGATATGTGCACTATATAATCCAACGGTAGATTTGTGAAAGAAGATGCGAAAGATACGACCCAAACCCTTCACGTATTGGGGCAGTTTTGGGGTATTAGAGAGGACTACATGTAGTATATGACAAATCACCAAAAATATATGCAAATTGAGATTTTCTTTATGATTGGATATCCAATTTGATGACCTGACCTGATTCGCTTGGTTGCTTAGATTAACATTAAGTTATTAAAGCTGGATTACCGGAATTTTGTGGTCATACAATTAGTCTCCTAACACGAGCCTAATATTTACTACTCGCGTCGGTTCTGCATGGCATACATTATTGATTAATTATAAGCCCGATTTCTCTAGAACTTCTATATAAAATTTAAATTATTATAGAGACACAGACAAGGGATACGAATACAAGCCTCATATAGTGCACCAAATGAGCAAACATCCATGTGTCATCTACTGTGCTACTTCACTGGAAATTTATAGTTCCCAGGGACTGAAATGACCCTCAACCCACCAGCCCAAAGTTGCAAAGATGACCATCTCATTCTTAACGTACTCTCTTGAGTTGGGGTTGTTTTGAACGAATTGAAAGCATGATTCTAAGTAAATGGAAGAAAAATGGTGCCGGTTGCTTTCTACTTTTCTTGAGATTTTTTAATCAGAGCTATTAAATTATTATATTTGTGTTCCTCTAGGTGCTGAATTTTTCCTCCTAAATTTGTTCAGAGTTGGTATTGTAACAACTAGCTCTCATGAAATTGGGAGTGGGGTTAACTTTAGGAAAAGAGTACCTGGTATTATATATCAACGAACGGGAACTTATATTCAACTTGGTAGGAGAAACTTTGTCCAATAAACTCCGAAAGGATGGTAACTTTAGTGAACAGGGAATAGGAATCGAGGAAATGGTGGAAAAGGATAGCAAAGCAATGAACTTGAAAAAGTAGAGAGTACTTTAGTTGGGCACTACTCGCGGTTACAATATTCTTTGGGTTGCAGCAAAGAAAATTCATTAATCATTCTCAGACCAACAATTAAACATGTGAACGACCAAGACTCACGAATTGCTCACAAACAAAACATGAATTACTTATGAACTACAACTACCAGTTCTCCGTGCATATACTACTTAGTACATATTTCTCTTTCGGTGATAAATAAAACCGGATGGCGTGTAGCCTCCCTTATCATCAAAAAGAAAAAAAAGACTTTCAACTATATGCTGTTCATGTTGATGTCCTTGGCAAGGTTTGATTAGTTTGGCATGCCGAAGATTTCTGGATCTTGGGATGCGTGTATGATTGAAGGTAGCCATCTTGCAACTTTAATGCATCATGAATAACTTCTGTAACTAGTGGAAATTATTATTTTTCTATCAATCATAAACCATTTCTTGTTGTTTCTCGCTTGTGTTTAGAGTGCTATATGTAATTATGATTTAGTTGACTATTTCACCATGTTCTCAATATATACATACACATAAAACTGTGAGGATGACATTTTCTTCATTCTGTTTCTTAAATATTAGAATTTGTGCAGCCAATGGGTGCATGAGTGGATGATTTGTAGATTGGGTTTATTTAGCATTTCTTGGTAGAAAGAGGGCAAGAAAAATTGTAAGACGAAATATATCCTCATTGCAGCATAAGTTTTTTGAAATCCTTTTTTACCTAGAGGTGCAGAAGGTATGGAACTAGTTCCTACTCTTACCTAACATTAATTTGATCACCGTCGGCATCAGGATTTGGATTCATGTTTTTGACTCATTCCACTGATAGCTGGCTCAATTTGATTCCAAAAGAATTTAGACAAGCCCAATCCCAACTTAATTGAGTGTTTGCTCTTATTTGGAACTCACATCAAAGTAACGCAAACTTTTGCATGAATCAGTCTCAAGTCAGTTCAAAGACAGGGTGGATTCAAGTTTGCTCGACCCACTGGCATCCCTACTTCCTAATATGATCACGCGCATCTCTTTAAAGTGGCATTATTTTGAGTCTTTGCGGGACGTCCATACCATATTCTCAACATGTTGAAAATTAAGAACCAGAATCAGATAGAAAGGTTGTGTTTTTTTTTTTTTTTTTCGGGTGGCAGATGGAAAGTTGATAACGAAAGATGCTTTCTCCTTTGGCGGTCAATCGTACTTCTCCAAGACGGCGTGTAGGCCTTGGAACCACATGTTTCTTTCCTCTCCTTCCCTCGCAACCTTGTCCTTGGAAACATCGGTTCGCTGTGCGTGGGGCCTATTCACAGCCACTTGGTCAACGACAAATCCGTAAGTAGATCTGTCGCCCACATAATAGAATTGCAAAACTTTTCCGTCCTGAAGTAACACAAATATGATCCCACTCATCCCTCCACTTTTCCCTTTGTCCGCCGCATTACTAGCTATAAGCCCCTGTACACGTGGACGGTAGATACTCATTTGATCTTGAATTGTTTAAATAGAAGGGGGTAATGGGGCGAGCGATTATTGGAACAGTCCCCTCGACCTTGTCCGCCTAATAATTTGACCTCTGGGGGAGGTGAACTATCCGTACCCTTTACGCCATCTAGCCTAGAGCCTAGGCTTCGAAGTTCCAACCAAACTCTTCTGGAGTTTATAGAGCTAAGGTTTTGCCAGTCCAAGGATCCAAGCGAGGGCTAATAGCGCTTAAAGTCAAATCGTTGTCCTCTCGCCCGAAAGGCAAGAGGCAAGAACGAGCTTGCTTTCTTGCTTGCTTGTTTTTTGGAGGGATATATTTGTCGTAATAGCTAAGATGCAAATCATATAGAATATCACATTTTAAACACGTATCCTTCATTACTTAACCATTCTCGAGCCTATAGACTATTTTGTATGATAGTATCTTTTCTTGAATTAACTTAAGTGCATTATGCAATTGATTTAGAGCTGCTTTTTTTTAGATTTTTTTGACCAAAATAGTCGCTCTTTAATTATTTTAGTGGTTCATTAGCGGAACACAATTTAATTGGACTTCTATAGATATGAGTCCTTTTTTTTTTTTTGTTGATCAAAAATCGTTGTCTCAGAAACATTTAAGAGATCTCATGCAGATCTGTAAAGAAGAGATTTCATGCAGGTCTGTAAATTGACGTATGGATACATCTAAAATATCCACGGCAAATATAATGGTATCTCTAACGTGGGCCCTACATTGCACCATAATAAGATCTTACCATATCAATGCCTGGTCCGGTAGATGAACGGGACCCCACATGCACGAGCACGAGCAAAGCATTTAAGCTGTTTTTCATCCTAATTCCAACTCCTTCGGGCCAATAAAACAGTCCCCCACCACCTCCACTATGCCATCACCAACTCACAAAGAAAAGAAAAAATCAGAAAGGTGGTGAGGAGGCCGCCTCAACCGCAACCGCGCCCCCCTCCAAGCCCTCCAACCCTGGCCACCATGTGCCGATTCCTGTCCGCCGTGAGCCAAAGCCTGCTTGGGCTGAAAACGAGTGCTCGCGTCGCCGATGAGAGCTCCCTCGAGGGAGTCGACCAGGGCCACGGTCACGGGGGTCGGTATAGCCTTTCAACCATGCTCGAAATCGTGCGGAAAGCGCTGGAACTCGTCCCCTGCATGATGGGTCGGACCGATGACGGGCCTGAGCTTGGCGTGGTCTCTGACATGAACGAACTCATGGTACGTGACGGCATGCGCTACGCTATTTTTGTTTAGTATCCTGCCTAAGATGGTTGATGGCTTTGGGAAAATATATAATCGGAAGCAAGATCATATATATGTATAGTACCAGCTTGTACGTTCTCTAGGTATTGTTACGGGGGAAATAAGCCGCCATGCCCCACGTGACCGGCACGCGCGCCCAGGAAGACTACGGCTGCCCTTTGATCCAGCAATCCGATCCTGAGTCGGACATCCTCGGCTCCGCAGCCCGACCCCGAGTCGGCTGCCCTTTGATCCAGCGCTCCGACCCCGAGTCGGACGTCCTCGGCTCCGCAGCCCGACCCCGAGTCGGCTGCCCTTTGATCCAGCAATCCGACCCCGAGTCGGATATCCTCGGCTCCGCAGCCCGACCCCGAGTCGGCTGCCCCTTGATCCAGCGCTCCGACCCCGAGTCGGAGATCTCTTGATAACGACAGGCTATTCCCCAGAGGCACGCCGCGGCCTCCTGCTCCACTACTCCCTGCAACGGCTGTATCCGATGCTGCTCCACGATCTCCTGCATCAGCCGTACAAAGCGGAGCCCTACTATGCCCTGACGTGGCCGTACCCGGTGCTGCTCCACGACGCCCTGTAACGGCCATGTCAGTGGCCACACCATCGTGCCCCACGATAACGAACCCCCCTGAGAGACCCCCCAGCCAGGTATATATGCGGCTGGGGGGAGAAAGGGGGGGGTGAGCAATATCTCCCAGAGCACTCTCTTACTTGCGATTATCACCTCTCCTCCTCCTCCAATCTCCTCTGACTTGACCGTCGGAGGGCCATCACCACCCTGGTGGTGGTGCAAGGCTTGTTTGCAGGTTTCTTGGCGGAAGGTGGAGCGCAACCAACACCAACCAAGACAACTCAGACGGAACCCCGTTCACACCGCAGTGCCAATCGTTCTCGGTTTGGACCACCAGCAACAGTTGGCGCTAGAGAAAGGGCCCGAATCTTAGAACGATCGTAATGGCACGGCGAGGTGGTCGTGGAGCTTCCAATGCTTCCGGTCGCGGAGCCTCTCGCGCCTCCGGCCGAGAGGCTGCTGCGTCCCCAACGCACTCTCAGCAGCACTCCACCGCCCCTTCTCCCATTCAGACGGTCGAAGCTGCTCAGTTCGACCAGCTAGCCCAGCAGGTTCGCACCCTCGCGGAGGCAGTGCAGAATCTGCAGGGTGTGATCTCTCGGGTGCCGCAACGGGCTCAGGAGCCGCTGCCCCCCCGAGCACTCGCCTCTTCCTCACAACCCGCGCTCCTTCCTCTCCCATGGAGAGGAGCGCCGGCGCGAGGAGGATTCTCGAGTGCGGTCCATTCTGCCAGGACCTTCTCATCGGAGCTGTGCGGGGTACGAGAGGCGGACCCGGGCGCGTTCTCAGACACCCCAGTCCTCGAGGGGCCCGCACTCCAGTCGGTCCCCCTCGCGCCGCCCCTTGTCCCCCACCCACCGGTCGCGCTCCCTGGACCGGCGGGTGGACGATCTCCACAGACAACTCCAGGTCCTGAAGGGCCACTCCAAAGATCCCTTCGCTGACTTAGAGATCTCCTCCCAGCCGGCGCTTGCCTCGAGGATCTGCGGACCCCGAACCCGCCGGGGTTCAAAATGCCGGCGATCGAACCCTACGACGGGGCGGCGGACCCGCGGGACCACGTGGAGAGTTTCAGGACTCTTATGCTCCTCCATGGAGCATCGGATCCGCTCCTCTGCAAGGCCTTCCCGGCGACCCTCCGTGGCCCGGCAAGGGCATGGTTCGCCGGCCTGGAGGCTAACTCCATCCAGTCCTTCGACCAGTTCACCCGCTTCTTCATCAGCCATTTCGCCGTCAGTAGCAGGCGGCGACTGGTCTCCGACTCCCTCTTTGATGTCCGGCAAAACGAGGGAGAAAGCCTGCGGGATTATCTCACCCGCTTCAACAAGGCTACACTGGAGGTCCGGAACCTGAGCCAGGAAGTGGCTCTCTCAGCCCTGAAGCGTGGCTTCCGGAAGGGCAGACTCACCTTTTCCCTGGACAAACGCCTGCCGCGGAGCTTCCCGGAGCTGTTATCTCGGGCAAACCAGTATGCAGACGCCGAGGAGGCAGCCTCCCACCGGAACAAGGAGGCCGCCGAGGCCCCTCTAAAGCCCGGGAAGAAAAGGCGAAAAGAGGCACCCCAGAGGAGGAGCCCGACGCCTCAACGCCGGCGCAGAAGCCCGTCACCAGCAAGGAACCACGGCGCCACACGCCCTCGTTCTCCGCACCGACGCTTCAACCGGTACACCCCACTCCTGGCCCCCCGGGCCCAGATCCTCATGGAGGTCAAGGGGCGGGAGGACCTCCCGGTCCCGAGGCAGATGAAGAAGATCCCTGGGAGGAGGCCTTCTCGGGCGTACTGTGAGTACCACCGAGACCACGGCCACGATACCGAAGACTGCTTTCAGCTTCGGGACGAGATCGAGGCTCTCATTCGCCGAGGGCGTCTCGGTCGATATGTAAACGACCGACGTCCCCCGGCAGACCCGCGTCCGGCCGACCCGGCCCCTCAGGAGCCTCGGGAGCAGAATCGACCCGTTGCGGGAGTGATCCACACCATCACTGGGGGCTGCTCTCGGCCCGTGAGGAACGCAGGGGGCTCGACTGAAGCGTCAGGGGCAGCCGTCGCGAAGAGGCAGAGGGTCGGTAATGTAATCACTTTTTGTGATGAAGATGTAAAGGGGGTTCAGACCCCCCACGATGACGCCATGGTGATCTCCCTCACTATGGCAAACTATGATGTAAGGCGTGTTCTTGTGGATAGTGGAAGCTCGGCTCCGGTTAGTGGAATTCCTCCGAGCCAATGCTGATGTGTTTGCCTGGTCGGCGGCCGATGTACCCGGTATCGATCCGGAGGTCATTTCTCACGCCCTCAACGTCGACCCGACCCACCGACCAGTAAAGCAAAAGAAGAGACACTGTGCCCCGGATCGGATCCGGGTGGTCGACCAGGAGGTAGACAAACTCTTGGAGGCAGGTTTCATAAGGGAAGTGAGCTACCCCGAGTGGCTGGCAAACGTCGTACTTGTCCGGAAGGCGAGCGGGAAGTGGAGGATGTGCGTCGACTACACCGACCTGAACAAGGCGTGCCCCAAGGATAGCTTTCCGCTTCCGCGAATAGACCAACTGGTCGACGCAACTTCCGGATATCAGCTGCTGTCTTTCATGGACGCCCTCTCCGGCTACAACCAAATAATGATGGCTCCACAGGACGAGGAGAAAACGGCCTTCATAACAGACAGGGGGCTGTACTGTTACAAGGTAATGCCCTTCGGTCTGAAGAACGCTGGCGCTACTTACCAGCGCCTCGTCAATAAAATCTTCAAGGAGCAGATCGGCCGGAACATGGAGGTGTACGTGGACGATATACTGGTAAAGAGCCACCATGCGGATCAGCACATTGCGGATCTGGAGGAGACCTTCGCCACCTTGCGGAAGTTTCGTATGAAGCTAAACCCAGCGAAGTGCGCCTTTGGTGCTTCGGCCGGGAGGTTCATCGGCTTCATTGTCAACCAGCGGGGGATCGAGGCCAACCCGGACAAAATCAAGGCCATCCAAGATATGTCCCCTCCGACCAAAGTGAAGGAGGTTCAGGAGCTCGCTGGGAGGGTCGCCGCGCTCGGACGATTTGTGGCAAAATCGGCCGAACGCTGCCAACCGATTCTTCAAGGTGTTGAAGCGCCCGAAAGACTTCCTCTGGACGGCTGAATGTCAAGTGGTGTTCGACCAGCTCAAGGAGTACATGGCGTCTCCTCCCCTGCTGTCCAAGCCGCAAGAGGGGGAGATGCTCTACCTTTACCTGGCGGTCTCCCCAACCGCAGTCAGCGCAGTACTGGTTCGGGAAGAGGCAAAACTTCAGAAGCCCGTGTACTACACCAGCCGAGTCCTCCGGGATGCCGAGACGCGGTACACGAAGGCTGAAAAGATCGCCTTCGCGCTGCTGACTGCGACCAGGAGGCTTCGCCCCTATTTCCAGGCTCATTCTGTCACCCTTTTGACCGATCAACCACTGCGGCAGATCCTCAGCAATCCTGAGAATGCGGGACGGCTGGTGAAGTGGGCAGTAGAACTTGGACAATCCGAGTGTCATGTACCCCTAGGTCCACATATCTCCGCTCGCGCCCAGGCCGTATCCTCCTCGAAGAACCCGCGTATCGCGGCCGCTCAACTAACACTCCTCGCAAGCAGCAGCTGCCGATCCGATTTCCCAGGTAACGCATTAATTAGCGTTTAATGCCCTTCTCGTGTTCCCCCAGGCAACGCTTAGAGAAAAGGAGAAACATGATCGCGGCTGGCCACGGAGAAACCCCGTCGGGCAGCGAGCGACAAGCGCACGGCCAGCCTTGGCCGACCAACGAGTGGAATGTCCCGAGGCTCGGCCCTCGGATGCCTGGCTAGCCCGATGATCATCCCGGGAGCAGACTAGCCGGAAGCCCCGACCGGTCGCCTCGGCTTGCGCCAGCCTTGGCCGACCAACGAGTGGAATGTCCCGAGGCTCGACCCTCGGATGCCAGGCTAACCCGACGATCATCCCGGGAGCAGACTAGCCTGAAGCCCCCGACCGGTCGCCTCGGCTCGTGCCAGCCTTGGCCGACCAACGAGTGGAATTTCCTGAGGCTTGACAACCCTCGGATGCCAGGCTAACCCGACGATCATCCCGGGAGCAGACTAGCCTGAAGCCCCGACCGGTCGCCTCGGCTTGCGCCAGCCTTGGCCGACCAACGAGTGGAATTTTCTGAGGCTTGACAACCCTCGGATGCCAGGCTAACCCGACGATCATCCCGGGAGCAGACTAGCCTGAAGCCCCGACCGGTCGCCTCGGCTCGCGCCAGCCTTGGCCGACCAACGAGTGGAATTTCCTGAGGCTTGACAACCCTCGGATGCCAGGCTAACCCGACGATCATCCCGGGAGCAGACTAGCCTGAAGCCCCGACCGGTCGCCTCGGCTTGCGCCAGCCTTGGCCGACCAACGAGTGGAATTTCCTGAGGCTTGACAACCCTCGGATGCCAGGCTAACCCGATGATCATCCCGGGAGCAGACTAGCCGGAAGCCCCGACCGGTCGCCTCGGCTTGCGCCAGCCTTGGCCGACCAACGAGTGGAATGTCCCGAGGCTCGACCCTCGGATGCCAGGCTAACCCGACGATCATCCCGGGAGCAGACTAGCCTGAAGCCCCGACCGGTCGCCTCGGCTCGCGCCAGCCTTGGCCGACCAACGAGTGGAATTTCCTGAGGCTTGACAACCCTCGGATGCCAGGCTAACCCGACGATCATCCCGGGAGCAGACTAGCCTGAAGCCCCGACCGGTCGCCTCGGCTTGCGCCAGCCTTGGCCGACCAACGAGTGGAATTTCCTGAGGCTTGACAACCCTCGGATGCCAGGCTAACCCGATGATCATCCCGGGAGCAGACTAGCCTGAAGCCCCGACCGGTCGCCTCAGCTTGCGCCAGCCTTGGCCGACCAACGAGCGGAATTTCCCGAGGCTCGGCCCTCGGATGCCAGGCTAACCCGATGATCATCCCGGGAGCAGACTAGCCTGAAGCCCCGACCGGTCGCCTCGGCTTGCGCCAGCCTTGGCCGACCAACGAGCGGAATGTCCCGAGGCTCGGCCCTCGGATGCCTGGCTAGCCCGATGATCATCCCGGGAGCAGACTAGCCGGAAGCCCCGACCGGTCGCCTCGGCTTGCGCCAGCCTTGGCCGACCAACGAGTGGAATGTCCCGAGGCTCGGCCCTCGGATGCCTGGCTAGCCCGATGATCATCCCGGGAGCAGACTAGCCGGAAGCCCCGACCGGTCGCCTCGGCTTGCGCCAGCCTTGGCCGACCAACGAGTGGAATGTCCCGAGGCTCGGCCCTCGGATGCCTGGCTAGCCCGATGATCATCCCGGGAGCAGACTAGCCGGAAGCCCCGACCGGTCGCCTCGGCTTGCGCCAGCCTTGGCCGACCAACGAGTGGAATGTCCCGAGGCTCGACCCTCGGATGCCAGGCTAACCCGACGATCATCCCGGGAGCAGACTAGCCTGAAGCCCCGACCGGTCGCCTCGGCTCGCGCCAGCCTTGGCCGACCAACGAGTGGAATTTCCTGAGGCTTGACAACCCTCGGATGCCAGGCTAACCCGACGATCATCCCGGGAGCAGACTAGCCTGAAGCCCCGACCGGTCGCCTCGGCTTGCGCCAGCCTTGGCCGACCAACGAGT
Organism: Phoenix dactylifera; assembly: GCF_009389715.1. NCBI lineage: Eukaryota > Viridiplantae > Streptophyta > Magnoliopsida > Arecales > Arecaceae > Phoenix > Phoenix dactylifera. Next base: position 32,476 of record NW_024068516.1, on the reverse strand, counting down.
GGAATTTCCTGAGGCTTGACAACCCTCGGATGCCAGGCTAACCCGATGATCATCCCGGGAGCAGACTAGCCTGAAGCCCCGACCGGTCGCCTCGGCTCGCGCCAGCCTTGGCCGACCAACGAGTGGAATTTCCTGAGGCTTGACAACCCTCGGATGCCAGGCTAACCCGACGATCATCCCGGGAGCAGACTAGCCTGAAGCCCCGACCGGTCGCCTCGGCTTGCGCCAGCCTTGGCCGACCAACGAGTGGAATTTCCTGAGGCTTGACAACCCTCGGATGCCAGGCTAACCCGATGATCATCCCGGGAGCAGACTAGCCGGAAGCCCCGACCGGTCGCCTCGGCTTGCGCCAGCCTTGGCCGACCAACGAGTGGAATGTCCCGAGGCTCGACCCTCGGATGCCAGGCTAACCCGACGATCATCCCGGGAGCAGACTAGCCTGAAGCCCCGACCGGTCGCCTCGGCTTGCGCCAGCCTTGGCCGACCAACGAGCGGAATGTCCCGAGGCTCGGCCCTCGGATGCCAGGCTAACCCGATGATCATCCCGGGAGCAGACTAGCCTGAAGCCCCGACCGGTCGCCTCGGCTTGCGCCAGCCTTGGCCGACCAACGAGCGGAATGTCCCGAGGCTCGGCCCTCGGATGCCAGGCTAACCCGACGATCATCCCGGGAGCAGACTAGCCTGAAGCCCCGACCGGTCGCCTCGGCTTGCGCCAGCCTTGGCCGACCAACGAGTGGAATTTTCTGAGGCTTGACAACCCTCGGATGCCAGGCTAACCCGATGATCATCCCGGGAGCAGACTAGCCTGAAGCCCCGACCGGTCGCCTCGGCTTGCGCCAGCCTTGGCCGACCAACGAGCGGAATGTCCCGAGGCTCGGCCCTCGGATGCCAGGCTAACCCGATGATCATCCCGGGAGCAGACTAGCCTGAAGCCCCGACCGGTCGCCTCGGCTTGCGCCAGCCTTGGCCGACCAACGAGCGGAATGTCCCGAGGCTCGGCCCTCGGATGCCAGGCTAACCCGATGATCATCCCGGGAGCAGACTAGCCTGAAGCCCCGACCGGTCGCCTCGGCTTGCGCCAGCCTTGGCCGACCAACGAGCGGAATGTCCCGAGGCTCGGCCCTCGGATGCCAGGCTAACCCGATGATCATCCCGGGAGCAGACTAGCCTGAAGCCCCGACCGGTCGCCTCGGCTTGCGCCAGCCTTGGCCGACCAACGAGCGGAATGTCCCGAGGCTCGGCCCTCGGATGCCAGGCTAACCCGACGATCATCCCGGGAGCAGACTAGCCTGAAGCCCCGACCGGTCGCCTCGGCTCGCGCCAGCCTTGGCCGACCAACGAGTGGAATTTCCTGAGGCCTAACCCTCGGATGCCTGGCTTAGCGCCGGAAGAATTTCCTGAGGCCTAACCCTCGGATGCCTGGCTTAGCGCCGGAAGAGTTTCCTGAGGCCTAACCCTCGGATGCCTGGCTTAGCGCCGGAAGAGTTTCCTGAGGCCTAACCCTCGGATGCCTGGCTTAGCGCCGGAAGAATTTCCTGAGGCCTAACCCTCGGATGCCTGGCTTAGCGCCGGAAGAATTTCCTGAGGCCTAACCCTCGGATGCCTGGCTTAGCGCCGGAAGAGTTTCCTGAGGCCTAACCCTCGGATGCCTGGTTTAGCGCCGGAAGAATTTCCTGAGGCCTAACCCTCGGATGCCTGGCTTAGCGCCGGAAGAGTTTCCTGAGGCCTAACCCTCGGATGCCTGGCTTAGCGCCGGAAGAGTTTCCTGAGGCCTAACCCTCGGATGCCTGGCTTAGCGCCGGAAGAATTTCCTGAGGCCTAACCCTCGGATGCCTGGCTTAGCGCCGGAAGAGTTTCCTGAGGCCTAACCCTCGGATGCCTGGCTTAGCGCCGGAAGAATTTCCTGAGGCCTAACCCTCGGATGCCTGGCTTAGCGCCGGAAGAATTTCCTGAGGCCCAACCCTCGGATGCCTGGCTTAGCGCCGGAAGAGTTTCCTGAGGCCTAACCCTCGGATGCCTGGCCTAGCGCCGGAAGAATTTCGGGAGCCAGGAGTCAGCAAGACGCTACCGAGAGTTAAAAGAAAAAGAAGGACGAAGGCGAGATGAAGAAACAAGTGAACAGTCCGACGGCAGCAACAGCTGCGCAAAGGGGAAACTTGAAAATATCTGTAAAGAAGAAGACGGACGGGGAAAGGCCCCCGATTAAATAGGCGGAAAGGCAAGTGACGCCTCGATGACGCCAGAGGACGCCTGGCTGCCGAAGGGTCGCTCGCGCCCCAAAGGCGAATCGACACCATTAAGGAAGGATGTCCGCCGAAATCCTCAGACTGCCAGGTCGGCAATAACCGCCATACGCCATAAAAAGGGCGGGGAGCTCGAAGCGCGCGCGCCTCTCCGAGGAACGGCGGCAATCCCGAAACATCACTCCCTTCACCTGTTCCCCTTCTGGTTCCAGGCTCGGAAGTGGGGGGCTACTGTTACGGGGGAAATAAGCCGCCATGCCCCACGTGACCGGCACGCGCGCCCAGGAAGACTACGGCTGCCCTTTGATCCAGCAATCCGACCCCGAGTCGGACATCCTCGGCTCCGCAGCCCGACCCCGAGTCGGCTGCCCTTTGATCCAGCGCTCCGACCCCGAGTCGGACGTCCTCGGCTCCGCAGCCCGACCCCGAGTCGGCTGCCCTTTGATCCAGCAATCCGACCCCGAGTCGGATATCCTCGGCTCCGCAGCCCGACCCCGAGTCGGCTGCCCCTTGATCCAGCGCTCCGACCCCGAGTCGGAGATCTCTTGATAACGACAGGCTATTCCCCAGAGGCACGCCGCGGCCTCCTGCTCCACTACTCCCTGCAACGGCTGTATCCGATGCTGCTCCACGATCTCCTGCATCAGCCGTACAAAGCGGAGCCCCACTATGCCCTGACGTGGCCGTACCCGGTGCTGCTCCACGACGCCCTGTAACGGCCATGTCAGTGGCCACACCATCGTGCCCCACGATAACGAACCCCCCTGAGAGACCCCCCAGCCAGGTATATATGCGGCTGGGGGGAGAAAGGGGGGGGTGAGCTCTCCCAGAGCACTCTCTTACTTGCGATTATCACCTCTCCTCCTCCTCCAATCTCCTCTGACTTGACCGTCGGAGGGCCATCACCACCCTGGTGGTGGTGCAAGGCTTGTTTGCAGGTTTCTTGGCGGAAGGTGGAGCGCAACCAACACCAACCAAGACAACTCAGACGGAACCCCGTTCACACCGCAGTGCCAATCGTTCTCGGTTTGGACCACCAGCAACAGGTATTATCTTTGGTGGATGGTTGTTTACATATATATTAGAATGTTTTGGGGTATGGTTAGGCTGAAAAACATGAGTTTTTGTTTTAGTAAAAGATGGATTTATCGAGAAAACCTATAAGTTTCCATTCATTTTGTTTGGCATTCGTGCATGAAAACACTTATAGAATCCTTGATGCCCCTTTCGTTATAGATTTTACGGAGGTTCTATCAATGGATATGGATCTACAAGAAAAAGGGGAGGGCTTAAAATATTTTACTCTTTTTAAATATAAAAATAATCAGCTTTTTTTGGAGTAAGTCAATAATCAGCTTTTAAATGACATGAGTGTTATGTTTTATGTGGCAATTTGTTTGTTGTAATTTTCCAGACATGGAAAGTATGTGGATGGTGGCATGCGCTATAGATCAGGACTTGGACAATACAAAGTCATGGTCGGGGGAGGCCTTCCAATCTCACCATATTTTTTAACAGTAGCGTGATTTTTTTAAGTAAAAACAAATCCCAATGACAACTTGCCGATTTGCCCGTGCTTTCAATCATATTCCTTTATATTTTGTGGTCACAGGGGAGTAGGGAGATAAAGACTATCTGGTGGCTTCTCTTAATCAATATTTTTTTTTAGTTCTTTTTAAATTCTCTTTCTTTTCCACCATCTCCGAAGGAAGAAGGGGGATTGTGAATCCTGGCTTGCCGATTGGAACCATGTGGCTGTGGATAACATTTTATTGGCTGTAGGCGTCTGAAGCTAAATAAGACTTAAAGGTTTTCAAAGGGTGGTATCTGGGCTAGAAAAAGAAACATGGAAATCATTGGATTGCGATCTCAAGAATTTATAGTTGAAATATGTAATTGCCTCTTGTTTGTACTGTTGGACAATCTATTAGCTAAAACGTTATAATTTTCTTACACAATTTTATTGTTTTATCTTTAGTATTTAATTAATTGTTTTTTGCACATACTAAATAACTAAATTAAGTTTTAATGTTATATGGTTCGAGGCACGTTATGAAAAGCACTTCTTTTAAAGTAGAATTCATTCTGCCCAGATGCAAATAGTTGATGGTGGTTTACTTCCAAGATACAACAAATCATTTCGTGTTCTTCTTGAAGTGTACTCTGACAAAAGAGAATAAAAGTCAAATCCGAACTAACTAGATCCAAATGCATTAAAAATTGGCAAATATGATTAAATCAATCTATTTCAATTTTCTTATATGTGGACACAATCTTCTTTTCAAATGCTTAATAAGTGTATTTGAGTTCACTCACTTAGTACTTTCACTTCTCTTCTCTAATTTTTGGTATTATTTAGATAGAAGGAGATGTTATTATGATGGATAGAAAGTACGATCCCTATCCTATTTATAAATGTGAAAGGGTGAAATGTGAAATGGTGAGTATAAATTAAATGCTTAAGCATCTTTTTGTTGAATGCATCTCTTCACACAATCTATCCATTCATCAAAGGTTGTGTCTCTTGGGATCATCATTAGATCAGATGCATCTTTTTGTGAGGATCCATCTCTTCATTTACAGATGTCTTCTGAAGAGATAAGTGTCTATTTGCGAAGCATCCATTTGGAATATCTTGTGAGAAACAATTAGTGATGATTCTTAGAATTCTCATAAAATTTTAAGTGAGGAAAGAGAAATAAAGATAAAAAACCAAACCTTATCTATTAGGAAAATTAAGTTTTTTGGGAGTCTAAGATAAGTTTTTATATTTAATTAGGTTTATGTTTGATGGGTGCTCCATACCCTGACGAGCCTGGAAGCTGAACCCACGACATCCACCATGTCGGAACCATGGGCAACGGAGGGCAGTTCGGCGACGAGGCAAGCACGTGGAAAGGAAGAGGGTCGCGATGGGAGTGGAAGGAAGAACAGTTCGGTTGCCGCGACGACGGAGGAAGCAGAAGATGCTCGAAACTGGGACATGGGAAGCGGTTCGACGCCATGCACGCAGGTTCCGCACAACGTCGTAGACGTGAGACGAGGAGAGGAGATGTATTCTGAAGCACGGGGGGGCATGGACGAGGGAGTGGATGAGTGATGGCGAGGAGTTGATAAGTGATGGCCCGGGTCTCTCATGGGGAGGGGGAAGAAGTATTTAATGGAGTGAACTCTCTTGGGATTGGGGGACGTAAAGTAGAGCATTTATCTTGCATGGGTTTTCTCTCACCCAAAGAGAGTTATTTCATTTGAATGTACAGTGGTTCGCTTTCACTGCTGTAGTTTGCCAATTCTTTTTCTTCTTCCGTTCGACTCTATCTCTGGTTGGGATCTATCAACTGGTATTAGAGCCATGACGAACAAGGAGAGGATCGAGCGAATGGAAGCTGAGCTAAGCACCCTACAGGAGGAGTTGCATGGCTTGGAGAAATGGGTGGATGGGCGGCTCATGAAGGTCTTGGAGGCTGTCCGACATCTCCAAATCACCGTGCAGCTACAATCGTCGTTCAAGCAGCCGTCACCACTACCAACTTCACCTGGGGGTAGGACTCGGGCGACTGGAGGAGTTCTTGGGGGCCAACGTCGTCTAAGAATGGACTTCCCACGGTTTCCCGGGGATGATCCCATTGTTTGGTTGGATCGTGCTGAGTAGTATTTCGAAAGCCAAGGAGTCTTGGCCAACCAACAGGTAACCACCGCCTCATTCTATCTGGATGAGGAAGCTAACCACTGGTGGCAGTGGTTACGACGGACATACCACGACGAAGGAGCACTCATTACTTGGAGGGTATTCGAGCAAGAATTGTTAGCCCGGTTCGGCCCCAATGAGTATGTAAACTTCAACGAAAAGCTTTTCCATATTCAGCAACAAAGCTCGGTGAGGGAGGATCAATAGGAGTTTGAGAAGTTTGCTAATCGAGTCCGGGGCTGGTTACAGGACGTGCTCCTTGGCACTTTCGTCGGAGGACTCAAGAAAGAGATTGCGAAGGAGGTATGCATGTGACGATCCCATTCTCTGCGAGAAGCAATTACAATTGCTTAAATGTGGGAGGAGAGGCTGGAGGAAAAGCGAAAGCAGCCCATAGCGGTGGACTTCCGAACCCATCTACTCTTGCATTGCAGCTTTCCGCTCTAACACCGATCCGACACATATCATGGGAGGATATGCAGCAACAACGGGAATGAGGACTCTGCTTCAAGTGCAACGAGAAGTTCATTCCGGGGCATCCGTGCAAGACTCCACAAGCCCGTCTGATAGAAGCATATCGCGTGGAGGATCTGGAAGGACCCAGCAGGGGTGAAGTCGACCATCATGGCGATGGAGCCAGCAGCCATCAAAGATTATCGTTGGAAAGCAAACCTTATGGATAAGATTTTGGCTGAAGGGGGGAGGGATGATGGGTGCTTCGACCCTGATGAGCCCGAAAGCCGAACCTACGCTATCTGATGTCTCTAAACCATATCCCATGCACAGCAGCCGCCACGTCAGAACCGTGGGGAGCAGAGGGTAGTTCAGCGATGAGGCAAGCACGTGGAAAGGAAGAGGGTCGCGATGGGAGCAGGAGGAAGAATAGTTTGGTTGCCGCGATGACGGAGAAAGCGAGAGACACTCGGAACAAAAGCCATGCACGCAGACTTGGCACAAAGCCGTGAACGTGGAAAGCAGTTCGACGCCATGCATGCAGGTTTGGCACGACGTCGTGGACGTGGGACGAGGAGGAGATGGATTCCGAAGCACGGGGGGGCGTGGACGAGGGAGTGGATGAGTGATGGCGAGGAGTTGATAAGTGATGGCCTGGGTCTCTTGTGGGGACGGGGAGGAAGTATTTAATGGAGTGAACTGTCTTGGGATTGGGGGACGTGAAGTAGAGCATTTGCCTTGCATGGGTTTTCTCTCACCCAAAGAGAGTTATTTCATTTGAATGTACAGTGGTTCGCTTTCACCACTGTAATCTACCAATTCTTTTTCTTCTTCCGTTCGACTCCATCTCTGGTTGGGACCTATCAATGTTTGGATAAATATCCCATGTGAAATTCTAAAATCTAAAAATTTTGAACTAAATATTTTTTAATAAACCAACAATCCCCCACATGATTTAAAATTTTGAAAATCATATAACACATACAAAATGCATCTGAATTAAGAATACTATGCAATAGGTAAATGTACCTTGTGGGTTTGAATCTTTGCTATTGTCGGACCTATTCGGGTTAACGCTTTTCAACCTTGCTTTAATATTTTGGTTTCATGAATGCTTTGGAGATAGCCCATCCCATAGGTTGCAGCCCCACAACTATACTCATATAGGTGAGTCCTTCAAGGATGTTTGCAACGGATGGACACACAACACAATTAGCTATGGACCTATTAAGGATAATTATCCTTCCTCATACCGTTGTAATAAAAAGCACTTTTACGAGAATGGGACTATCAAATAATTATATCCGAATTAAATAGTCCTTCTATCATCCTAAAATAACTTGTTAGTACTTATTGAACCTTTTTTTGGGATCTCTAGTCAGTAAGGTTGGGTTGCCATTGTTGGATGATCAATTAGTGGATTTCAGTCCCATTTCCTTCGTTAATTCTATAACTTGCCTTCTCGTATGTTCTTTAGTTAGTGGATCTACAATATTCTTAGCAGATCTTATATAATTCAATGCTATTACTCCATATTTTTTGGGGTACCTTAATATCTTTAGTCTCAAGCGTATGTGCCTCTTAGGTTCATTGGAGTCTTTTTGTTTAGCTTTAGCTATAGCCGCTTGATTATCACAATGTATAGATACAACAAGAATTGGCTTTTCCATAAGAGGAATATCTGTTGATAGACTTTTAAACTATTCTACATGTTGACCAGTACTATTAAATGCAATCATCTTACCTTCCATAGAGGATCTTGAGATACAAGTTTGCTTGACTGATTTCCAAGCTATAGCATCTCTACCGAGTGTAAATACATATCCAGTAGTGGACTTTGAGTTCTTTGAATCAGCTATTCAATTTGCATCACTGTATCCTTCTAATATAATGGGATAACCAATATAATGAATACTATAAAATAAAGTGCTTTTTAAATATCTAGGCACTCTATCAAGTGCTTTCCAGTATTGTGCATTAGGAGAACTAGTAAATCTACTTAAATCTACTAAGTGTTCATACAACATGAGCAATATCTGGTCTAATGCAAATTCATAACATACATCCATGAACCAATAATTTGTGAGTACTTTAATTGTGCCATTCGCTTACCCCTATTTTTACTCAATTTTACACTATTGTCATGAGGTCTGCTCAAGTGTTTATAATTAAACTTATCAATTTTTTTAACATTTTCTCTATAGCGTATGATTGTCTAAAACTTTGTGGTGATCTTATCAATTTAATTCTTAAGATTACATCAACTGAACCTAGATCCTTCATATCAAAATAACTAGATAAGAAAGATTTACTATCATTATTAATTTTTATGTTGGCTCCAAAAGTTAAAATATCATCAATATAAAGAAGGATAATAACATATGAACCATAATTTACCTTAGTATAGACATATTTATCAACCCCACTTATAGAAAAGTCATAAGGTTGAACTATTGGATCAAAGTTCTCATGCCACTGTTTTGGTGCTTGTTTTAGCCCACACGAGGATTTAAGTAGTTTATACACTTTATGTTCTTGTCTAGACACTATAAAGCCTTCTGGTTATTTTATATAGATTTTTTCTTTAAGATCACCATTAAGGAATGCTGTTTTGACATCTATTTGGTGAAATTCAAGTTTAAAAATAGAAGCTAAAGCAATTAAACTCCTAATAGATGTAATTTTAGTAACTGGAGAATAGGTATCAAAATAATCAAAACCTTTCCTTTGGATAAAACCTTTAGTAACTAATCTTGCTTTAAACTTACCTACAGATCCATTTGTCCTTAATTTGTTTCTAAATATCTATTTATAGCCGATAGATTTGCATCCTTCAAGTAGATCAACAAAAACCCAAGTTCCATTATTTATTAAAGAATCTATTTTATTATTAATAGCTTCTTTCCAAAACATAGAGTCTACTAAATTAATTGCATCACTATAACACTTAGAATCATCTTCTACCAAATAGATGTAAAAATTATTTTCATAATTCTTTTCAATTCTTTTTCTTTTTCTTTTAATAGGTTCTTCTAAATATGAAGATTTAGTATTTTCACTAATATCATCTATATTAGAATTGCTACCAGAAAGGTAGGTTAGAAAAATTAAAAGATTTATTAACTTTATCTTTAAAAGGCATAATATTTTCAAAGAAAACATATTTCTGGACTCCATTACAGTATTTACATCAATTCTATGAATTTCTGATTTTATGATCATAGTTCTATAAACATGACTATTTTGACTATTTAAGATAATTTAAATTAAGTTTTCTATCTTTTCTCATTTTATAAGGTATAAGGTTAGAAACTTTATGGAGAATTCTACTAAGAATATAATATCCAGATAGAAGAGCTTCCCTCCACAAAATAAAAGATACACCAGAATTAGTAATAGTAAATTAACCATATTAATTAAAGTTCTACTTTTTCTTTCAACTACTTCATTAGATTGGGGTAAATAAGGTGGTGTAATTTCCTGGACAATAACATTGATTTCAAAAACTATTAAGCTCATTTGAGGTACATTCTTCTCCTCTATCTAATCTAAGAATTTTAATTTTCTTATTAAGTTGATTTTCAACTTCACTCTCGTAAATCATAAATTTATTTAGAGCTTCATCTTTTGTTCTAATAAGAAACACATAACAATATTTAGAGAAATCATCTATGTAAGCAATAAAGTATCTTTTTTCTATTTCTAGTTAAAATGTTTAAGTCACAAACATCGCTACGTGTTAATTCTAAAAGTTCAATTTCTCTATATACTGTTTTAAATGGTTTTCTTGGTTCCTTAGATTATACACATATCTCACATTTTTCATTTGCATTTATATCATATTTAGGAATTAAATTTAAATTCATCATTCTCCTAATAGTATTATAGTTTACATGATCAAGTCTACCATGATACAAATTAAAAAATACAATATTATAAAAAAAGTATAACTAATTTGATTGCTTTCAACTTTTGTTACATTTAATTTGAATAGACCATCAAATATATAACTCCTTCCAATAAAATTACTATTTTTGCTTACAACTACTTTATTTGACTCAAAGATCGTTTTATAGCCATTCCTTATGAGCAAAGAACTACTAATGAGATTCTTTCTAATGGGATTCTTTCTAACTTTTAGTACATGCTGCACGTTGTAAAGAGCAAGAGTCTTGTGAGACGTTAATATCAAATTTACTCTTCCTTCACCTCTAACATTTGCAGCAATAGAATTCCCCATCTTCATGGTGTTTCCATCGGAGACCTAATAAGTGGAGAATAGGAATTTATCAACACAAACATATACATCGGCACCAATATCAATCCACCAATCAGTGAATTGATGTGCCAAATTTATCTCAAGGTTTAGTTATTGAAACAAACTTTTCATTGGCTTCAAGTGTATTGGATCCGGCGGCCACCATATTTGCCTGTAGGCTGTTCTGATCTTTCTAACTCTTGAGGAGCTTAGTCATCTGATAGCGGTAATTTCTTGCAAAGTGCTCAGGCTTACCACAAATATAACATCTTTTACTTGTATTTTTATTTTTGTTAATTTTTGATTGAGGCTTAAGTTTATTATATTTTTCTTTTCTAAATTTTTTATTTTTGTCTCTCTACAAATTTACCTTATATTGAAAATCATTGGACAATTTATTCTTTTCTCTATTTTTTTATTTGAAGTGAAATAATTAAATCATTCATAGTTGACAAATATCTTTTATGTTTTAATGATAAGGCAAAAGATTTTCACTTAGGAGGTTGGAATTTGTCATCAAGATTGATTCCTTTTTGGGTCATATCATGAACCAAAGCTTGTAGCTGTATTGAGTTGAGGCACTTCGGTTGATGGATGGCACTGGCTTTGGAGGCTCCATGTTCACCCTCGGGTCGCTTTATTTTTATGAAAGGTAGCGTGGGGTTGCCACCCAACCAAGAGGGTTCTGATTAGATGAGGTGTGAGGCTCCACTCTACTTGTGACTAGTGTCGTGACGAAGGGGAGACCATTGAGCGCGTGCTATTCAGTCTCCGATCCTAGAGCGGCCCAAGTGCGACAGCTGGCTGGCAACTTGGGTTTCTTGCAGTCTCCAATCGTAGTTACAACTTTTCTTGCTTACCTGAAGGAGTCCATCAGTAGACCGATCATTGGCTCTGGGGGAGTCAATGATACCTATGTTGTTTATCATACTTGGTTGGACAGGAATGCTAGAATTTTTTAGAGATAGAGGCAAAGTTTGAGGGTCATAGTCGTTAGAATGATTATTCATGCAAACGAGTTTACTTAGGCTTAGACTGTCGAAGGATTTGGGATTGCAAGGGACATCTAGAGGGCCCCACTCAGCTTTAGGAGCGACTCGGATAATTCTCGTCTTCTGGGAGCCTCCATCCCTGAGCTTTCTCGAGGTGAATTTCGATGGAAGTATGCTTGATGATGAAGGTCGAGGAGGTACGGGTTGGTGATTAGAGATGCTGATTCCAGACTAATCGCAGCAAGGGGGAGCCGACTCTATGATATTTCTATTCTTGAAGCCGAGCTCAGAGCTGCTTGGGAAGGGATCACCCATGCGCGGGTCAGATTGGGATAGAGCGCATCCATCTGGAAGGAGACTTGGCAACTGTAATTAGGTGGGTCCAGGGCTACATTAGAGACATGATGAGCACTCGCTACTGCTGCTAGCGAGATTTAGATACATTGAAAATCAGCAAATTTGATTGAAGCAATCTCTCTCAATTCTTTTATATATAAGCACAATTCTCTTCTCAAATACTTAATCTGTGCATTTGAGTTTACTCACTTAGTGCTCTCAATTCTCTTCTTTAATTTTCGTATTATTCATATGGAAGGGGATGTTGTGGGGATGTTATTCTAATGGATGGAAAGTACAATCTCTTTTCTATGTATAGATATGAAAGGGTGAGTATGATTAGATACTTAAACATCCTTTCGTTAATCCATCTCTTTACATAATCCATCCATTCATCAAGGATTGTGTCCCTTAGGATCACCATCAGATCAGATGCATCTTTTCATGAGAATGCATCTCTTCATTTTCAAGGTCCCCCGAAGAGATAAGAGTCCATTTGCGAAGCATTCGTTCGGATATGTTGTGAGAAGAGAAAGCATCGATGTTAAGTAAGAAACAATTAGAGACGTGTTCATAAAATTTCCCTAGAATTTTAAAGGAGGAAAGAGAAGTATATATTTAGAAAACAAGTTATTTGAGAGTCTAAGATAAATTTTATATTTAACTAGATTTATGTTTGGATAAATATCCAATATAAAATTTTAAAATCTCAAAATTTTTAATTAAATATTTTATTAATAAACTAATAAGTTCCTCAGGGAATCCAAGATGGCGATTCCCCTCCACCCTTGCTCCATTAACACATGTGGCTTCTGACTGGGTCTGGATCATTTCTGATAATTGGTCTTGCCTTTGCTGACTCTTGGCTTGGCCCAATTAACAAGCGACTTGGGACGGGTCATGCGTCGATCATCACTCAGTTCAATAGTCTTGCATGGAGGTTGGACATGGGAAATGTTTATCCTGTTCCCATTTTGGGGCAGGATATATTCACCCATGTTCTTACCCGGCTTTTTTTCCATTTAAGGCAATAGCAACCTATGAAGTTTCTAAGTTGCCAAATAGAGTGCCTTGCTAGCTAGTTTTTTACCCCCCCGGTAAAATAGATTTTATTATATCAATCTAGAATACATACATCCATGAGCAGCAGAAAATAAAATATATGAACATTCAGAAGGAATATCTATCCCAGCCATTTAGCCGGAGCTAGTTCAATCTCCACAAATGAAATTTGTGTGTAAATTTTAGTTACTGCAAGCAATTTGCTTCTGAGCTAACTCAATACTGACAAAATGAAGTCCGTATCAATCAATATTTTTTTTTTTTTGTGCTTTGATAAAACATATCTCCTTATCATCTATCCCACACTCCATTCTCTTCTTCTTTCCCGTGGCAATGTCAGCTGGAGCAGCTACTATCTCCATCCTCTTATGGATGACTGGGGATCCAACGAGGATGCTATGTCATGACTAGGCCTTCACCTTGTAATACCACATAATTCCTCCACCTTAGACAACTCCAACTCCCTGAACCCTAGCTCCTCTTAAAAGCCTTGGAATCCGATGCCTAGGGCTAACTAAATGTACATGGAGCCAAGAAAAACTTAATGCTATGGGTACTTGTATTAATCTATTTTGGTAAGTAGAGGGTGAGCAAAACAGAAAGGTACATGCAATATATATATATATATATATATATATATATATATATATATATATATATATGCATCCCTATATATTATAAATGCGCAATTCGTGCATCAGTATAGGCGATATATGCATATCAGTCTCATATAAAACTTACCATAATTTCCATCTCTTCTCCTCCTACTTTGATCATCTTATATTTGTGCCCCACATTATCGATCTACCTCTATTGAGTCTCGAGCCATAAGAACACTACTTGCCTCTCCCTTTTCCACTTCCACCACTTTGGCTCCTTTGTAAACATGGCCACCTTCCTTCCCAACTTTCTCTCTAGTGGTGGCTCATTGTTTAACCTAGCTCCTTATTCTCTACATAAAATGTCGTCCTTGCCTATGATCCCCACCTCAATATCACCAAACACGGCAGCACTTTTCTGTAACAGCCTTTCATATCTCACGAAACTTGCTTTCAGTCTAGTTGAGCATGAACATTAACACCATAAATATTTTAGCCACATATTTAGGAAAAATGTCTGAAATAGTTTTAGAGAGGGTAATATGGTTATTAAGGCTGGCAAAAGGTCGGGTTGACCCGTGATCCGATTCGACCCAATCTGTTTTGGAGGACTCGTGGGGTCTAGTCGAGTCCTAAAATTAGGCTTGTTCTATTTTTCGGATCAGATCTGGATTTGCTGAATTCAGGCTTGACCTAATCCAACTTATTTGAAATTTTTAATAGAACCATCTAAGAGAGAAAGATCTGTAGGACCTAAAATAATATAGAGCCAAAATAGTATGGAACCAAGAGAAGGCAAAAAGAGAACTGTATAAGGCTGCGCCAAGAAGAGCTAGAAATTACATAGGGTTCATGTCTCCAGAGTCAAAATCATTCAATGGTTATCAACCTAGTAAGATTGCCTGAGAATTGTTAGATTGTAAACTAAATCTCTTGTGCAGATTGTCTAAACAAGAAGATTTATATAGAGACAGAATGGACCAAGGCCTGCACTATGGAGACAAGGTTTATTTCTGTTTTTCCGACAGAAGAAGCATTCTAACTATCAACGAAAAAAATAATTAAGTTCATTTACTGTAGACGGAAGGCAAATTGTAGACAAAAGGCAAGTAAAGTTCTACGTCCAAATAAGTGAGATTTCTTCAAAAAACGAGCCCACAAAGTTGCCAGACCAAACCAAGCATATTACTTAACCTGAAGGCTAGAGATTGACCGAAAAAATAAAGAAACTTTCGTGTATCACGACTTCATTTTTCTTAAAAATGCCACAAATATTTAGTATTACTATTGTTGTTTTTTGAAATTTTATGGCATCGGTACCTCAGCCATGTAAAACAATCCAGGGAATGCAGTCATGAACCGATCAAATGAAAAAAATTCAATGCATGAGGCAAAAAAATTCAATTTTCCACATGTACGATGATACCTGGTAAAAAAAATGTCAAAAGAGCACATAAAACTGCAAAGCTTACTAATTATTAAATTTTTATTTTAAAATACTAAAAATTCAACTTCTGAATTCCATGACAGACACTGTCCTAGACTCGGATCTGATGCAGATCTATAAATTTTTTTGATTGGGTCTGTGAATTATACGTAGATCCGATTCGACTCGAATGATCCGAAAAAATGTAGTGGTGGATCCGATCCGATCTAACTCAATATAAATATTAGGTTGGGTCTGAATTCAAAATTAGAATTTGAATAAGGAATTGTGTCACTTATGTCTGATCCAATTGGATGAAAATAAAAAATAAAAAACTAATTTTTTATTATAAAATTAATTATGAAGTAGAATTTTTGGAAAAAATATTAAAATAATCTTCTATCAGATCAGAAAATCTGACAGCTTTTTTTTACCATCATGTACATTCCACGTGCCAGTATTCACGCAGCACACAACACAGCGCCACGCGTTGATCGGACGCTAAGGGAGCTCTCCAGACGACCCCTGTTTTTCTCCGCCCCCGCGGCAGCACGGCGGAAGCCCCCCTCCCGCGACACCTCTCTCTCTCTCTCTCTCTCTCTCTCTCTCTCTCTCTCTCTCTATATATATATATATATATATATATATATATATATATCTCTCTCTCTGTGTACCCAAATGAAATGAAAAGAATCCCTAAAATTTCTCTTCCTCTCCCCGTCCTTGCCATTTCTGTCGGCATGAAATTTTAGGGCTCCTCCCTCCGTCGCCGTGATCGCGTCCCTTCCGGCGATGTCCTCCATCGGCTCCGGCGAGCTCTACGCCGCCATCGCCCGCCTCCGCCAGCGCTTCGACCAGCACCGCAAGCGCAAGCTGGACGACTATGCTCCCCTCTCCTCCCCATCCGCCGCCGCCGCGGACTCCGACTCCGACGAAGACCAGGATTCCTTCCCCCTACTAAAGATGCACAAGCTCGGCTCCTCCTCCTCATCCTGCGCCGCCGGAGACGATCATCCCTCTCAGCTTAGGCCTTACCCTTCCTCTTCCTCCTCCTCGACCCTTCATTTCTTCGTTCGGTTGATGTCCCGGAACACGGTCGTGATCCACGCCCGCCCGGACGACACTGTCGACTCCGTGATCGACCAGCTCCAATCCATCACCGGCATCCCCACCTCGGAGCAGCGTCTTCTGTACCGCGGCCGCCAGCTCCAGGGCGAGGCCACCCTCGCCGCCTGCGCCGTCGAGAACGATGCCAGCCTCCAGCTCACCGGCCGCCTCCGCAGCACCAAGTACCCCAGGGCCTGGCAGATCGCTGACGACCTCATCGCCTCCATCTGCTCTCTCGACTCCATCGGCAACGACCGCGTCCACGGCACCAGGACCAACGTCGAGGGCCTCATCAAGCGCTTCCTCGTCCTCACCTGCAACATCTTCGAATCCAACCGCGAGGAGGCGGCCGCCCACCTCGAGGTTTTCACCTTGTCCGGCGCCCCCTCCGCGCTCGTCAAGCTTTACCTCTCTCCGGTCCACGACAACCGCCTCGTCGCCACCAACGCCATCAAGATCTTCCTCCATCCCAACCCCGACTTCCTCCCGGAGGACATCCATGTGCAGTGCGCCCCGATCGTTCTCAAGTTCTGCAAGATCCTCTCCGGAACGGTCGGCAAGAAGGACCCGCAGTACACCCAGTGCCGAAGCGCGCTGGCCTCGCTTCTGGAGGCAGCAGGGGGCGCGAGGTACTTGACCCATATGAAGCCCCTCGATATAATCCTCGATCTGCTTGGTTTCATCAGCGAGCTCACTAAGTTGGTTCTCTCGGAGCTGTCGGGTTTCATGCTCAACGAGCAGCCTGGTCTCGACGATCTCTCCAATTTCCTAGCTGCCATGCGCTGGGCGATCCAGGACTGGATGGGCATGGAAGGGCCGATTGCGAGGCATTTGTATAACAGCAAGCACCCGGAGTACGAGGATTGGATTGGTTCGCTGCATCATCTGTTCATAGAGCTCCTGAAGATGGTCGACCAGGGCCTGAAGAGGGTGGAGGACTGTATAAACCAGGAAGGGCTGGAGAAGTGCGAGTCCTTTCTGACCATGTGGCCCGACATCGTCGCTGTTCTGTCCATAGCAAATGTCTTTGCCAAGATGTTTGAGGATGCCCAGCAATTGCTCCATGCGCTTCTTTTGGTGCGGCGAGTTCCAGTGAACTTTCTGCTTAAACATGCTAAGAGGAGCGATAAGCTTCGCTGGTTTCTCAAGTATAAGGATGTGACTGATTTTGAGGCGAGGAGGAATTTGGTGCTGATGCTGCTCCCCGAATGGAAGGATGAGGACGATCTGCATGAAATGCTTATTGACAGGTCGCAGTTGTTGGCTGAATCTTTCGAGTACATCAACCAAGCAGATCCCATGGCACTGCATGGCGGGCTTTTCCTGGAATTCAAAAACGAGGAGGCTACAGGCCCTGGTGTTCTGAGAGAGTGGTTTTGTTTATTATGCCAAGCAATTTTCAATCCACAGAATGTCCTATTCTTGCCATGCCCCAATGATCGTCGACGATTCTTTCCAAATCCTGGTTAGTTCATGCCTTTCGTGCACTCCTTTATTTCCATATTAGTGTGCTGTGTTCTCATATTGGCAACAGCATTTAGTGCTGTCACTATTTTAGAAGACCTGCTAACTTGGGCTCTGCAATAATGTTTTCGCATCATGTTTGGGTATTGAGAATGGGATTCATTCATGAATCAGTATTGAACATCACTTGGTTGGTACTGCCAATCAACTTGCTACATTGTCTTTGATATTGGATTTCTACTTCTTGAATTGTTATTTCCTTTCTAAGATATCTCCTTACATCTATTAGATTCTTGAAGTTATTTTATTTTTGGATTGAATGGGCATCTAAGCATCCACTAGGCACAAACCGAGCACCTAGGTGTTATGCAGCCTCTTGGTACCCATTTGCCACCTAGTCTTTCAAAGCGTTGAGGGTTGTTGATCATCAATCTACCAATTATGTAATAATGATTTCTTTTAGAAGTGGTTTAGGTAGAATTATTCTAATGAATAAATATTCTTAAAATCTAGAACACATGCATTAATTTTAGTCCGGGAGGTTTGATAGAAGTTAACAAGTTGCGAGTTCGGATCCTCTACGGTGCATGTTTTGCATCGCAAAGAGCTGTATAATCTTTGATGGCCACCGCATCATCTAACCGTGAGATGGATAACTGTCAAACAAGGCTTGATGGATCCTATTAAGTTGGATGCCATACACGTCGTGTCGCCTTTGAATATTTGACAATTGTCTATCTCCACGATCAAATGATGTGGCAGTTGTTGCCGCTGTAACTGGACTGAGGTAAGAGCACAGCTCGGACGACCCTGAGGTTGGCTAGAGACAGGCTAAGCTGACTGGTTGAGGCATTGGGTGTTGGACTCCTCCGCTGGGTAGCCTGCAAGAAGTCCACTTGCTGGAGAATTTCTGACGGGAGACCCTCCGATGCCTAAGTCAGAACAATGAGATAACAATATGAAAGAGAGATTTTAGTAGAGGGCTCTGTAAGAAAGATAGCGTATTGCATCCCTCATGTCCTCCGGGTTGTTTTTCTTATATAAGGGAGCTAGCTTTATTGTTACTTTGATTGACGTGATGTGCAATAACGCCAGACAGCGACTGGTGGTACGGCCGCAATGCAGGGGTCGGTCCATGTGGGCAGAGTCGATGCAAGTCTGACGTGGGACATGGAGCTACCATGATCATGGATTGTCAGGACTGTAGGATGTTAAGGCTGTCAGCTCTTGTCGACGCATATTGATTGTTCTCCGTGGTTGGCGACTCAATTGGTGCCGAAGTCGTTCATCTCGGTTTATGTCCGAGGACGGAAAGGTTGGTCAGCCCCGAGGTTGAGGTGTTCGGTATTTTTTCCATCACTTATCCCCCACTTCCGAGGCCGAACAATGCTCTAGTTCGAGCGATGGAAGTTGAGCGATTACCGCAATGGAGAGCGATATCTTCGTCGGGGGCCTTAAGCATGCCTCTTAGTCTCCTCAAAGCGTCGCCAAATCCGAGCCATCTCAAGACATCATCATTGCGGGGCGACCCCGAGACTCCATTAATGCAGTGATCCGACGATTCGCCCCTGCCATCTCCTAGGTGACACGTGGCTCGATCTACTCGGACAGTTGGATCGATGCTTCGATTGGGGCCGTCCGTGCTCCTTTATAAGGACGTTCCTAACCTTCACACTCTGCCCTTTGCTTCATTCGTCCCTTCGCTCGAGTGCTCGAACGTCTAGGCCCCCGGGTGGTGCTCTGGTGAAGCCCTTCACTTCCAGCTCCGGCGTCCTTCGCACTTCTCTGTTTCCGATGGATTTTTGCTCCTTAGCCTCTGGGCCCTCTTGTTGCCTTCTTCTTTGCCTCTTCGTCCTTTTTGTCGTCTTCTCGTTCTTTTGTCTTTTCACCCTTCTTTATCTCCCCTACTATGGACGACTGTGAGGGTAGCGTCTAAGAGGGGAGTTGGTTGTCAGGCCATCCTTCCTAGGCTCGGTAGTCATTACCTTTAGTTGAGTCCGGAGCCCAATCAGGCCCGGACCAGGAGGCGGCCGTCTTTACACAAGAGGAGATGGACTTTGTTCAAGCCCGACATTTTATTATTGCCGAGTTTGTCTTTGAGCTCGCCGGTCCCAATGACCGGGTTACTCGACCTCCTCCTTTGCTTGGATTGTATAAGGAAACTCTAAGGGTCGGGCTAAGGCTGCCTCTCTATCCTTTCTTCGTTCAGCTGAGGAGGGCCTATAGCTTGGTTCTGACCCAACTAGTGCCGAACTCCTGGCAGGTCCTTGTCGGCTTTCTGTCCCTTTATCTTTTCTGGGACATTCGGGCCTCGACTTCCCTCTTTCAAGGGTGCTTCCCTTTGTAAAGCATTCCCGAGACAACGACTGGTTGTATTTTTCTTCTAAGAAAGATTGCCAATTGATTCGAGGTGCTCCTCCTTTTCATGGGTGGAAAGGGAGGTTTTTTTTGTCCGCTCTGAGCAGCCATGGAGGTTTGAAACCGCGTGGAGGGCGCCTCGGACCGACCTGAATCGACCCCCAAGGTTGTCAGGTGATGATCAAGGGCCTTGGACAAGCTTTTGGGATCCCAATCCAAGGCTCCCGCCTTGCAGGAGATGCTATTCGAGGAGACCCTTATTTACGTCGGTCTGAGCCCGACCGACCCCCTGGGTAAGCTCCTCTTGAGCTCTTCCTTTATCACCTTGTTGTATTCTTTTTTGACTGTCTTCAGTTTTGTAGTTCTTTCTATCATGAAAGTTCGATCTCTCGCAGATTTGTAAGAAAAGGAAGGCGAAGAAGAGGCTGGCCACGGTCGAAAAAGATGAGGCTCCCCAAAAATTAAAGCAGAGGGCAGAGTCTTCTTTGGTTACCGTCGCAGAGGTTACGCAGAGGTCGGGGGCCCTCATAAGAAAAAACCGAGGGGGAATCCTCTTGGGCTGCTACTACCTTGATCGTTGCGGAGATTGGGACCCCTCAAAAGAAAGGACCAAGGAGGGAATCCTCCTCAACTGCTGCCGTCGAGGTTTCCCCCGAGGCTTTAGCTCTCGAGGTTCGCGGCCCGGCATGGTCGGCTTCGAACTCATCCGTTCGCCATGAGCGCCCTCTTGCCTCGGGCCACATTTTTGGATTTTACTCTCTGCGGTGGTTTGCTCGAGAGTTAGATTCGGCTCTGACAAACCCCGGGGTGGCAAAGGAGTTGGTCGAGGCCATGCAGCTCCCGGCTGACACGAAGGCCATGTGCTCTGGGGGCCTTGATGGGTTCTTCAATGGCGCTTACACCACGATCATCTGGGTAGGTCTCTGACCTACGAACCTTTGCATGGTTCTTCACTGTGGTTACTGATTCTTATTCCCCTTTTCAGCATGCCCATGTGGTCAGTGAGACAGAGCGGCTGGCCGAGAGGTTCATGAAGCGTATTTCGACACTCGAGAGAAAATTGAAAGCGGTCGTAGAGTGGGCCAAGCTGCTCGAGATGAAGACCAAGGTGGCTGAGGAGAAGGCCAAGTCGGTCGAGAATGAGTCCAGGTTGGTGGAAGCCCGTGCTTCGGCTGTGCAGACCCAGGTGGAGGCGAAGGAGATCCAACTGTCTACGACCAAGAAGGCCCTCAAAGCTGCCGATCATAGTGCAACGGATCTTTCTGTGAAGCTGGCCCAGGCCGAGCAGAGGGCCCGAGAGGCTGAACAATGGGCTAACGAGGTGAACCGTTAAGCTGCCAAGGCCAGCGAGTGGGCTCTTTATGCCGAGGCGAAGGTCGCAGAAGTGGTCAAAAAGTATTGCACCTCGGAGGAGTTTCGAGAGGAGGCCCTAAAGATTGCGGTTGATGCATTTGCGAAGGGCTTCGAGGCATGTTGAGCCCAAGCCCAACGGCTTTTCTCGGGGATGAACTTGTTGATCATTGATGACGACGATGGATCCTATCAAGTTGCATGCCATACACGGCGTGTGGCCTTTGAATATTTGACAGTTGTCTATCTTCACGATCAAATGACATGGCAGCTTTTGCCACCGTATCCAGACCAAGATAGGAGCGCAGCTCAGACGACTCTGAGGTCAATTGGAGACGAGCTTAGTAGGTTGGTTGAGGTGTTGGGTGCTGGACTGCTTCGCTGGGTGGCCTACAGGAAAATCCACTTGCCAGATAATTTTTGGCGGGGGATCCTTCGATGCCTAGGTCAGAACAACGAGACAACTGTATGGAAGGAAGAGAATTTAGCAGAGTGAGGGCTCTGTGAGAAGGATAGCATATTGCGTCCCTCAGATTTTTCAGGTTGTTTGCCTTATATAGGATAGCCAGCGTTGTCGTTATCTGGGCCGACATAACGTGCAATAACGCCAGACAGCGGTTGGTGGTACGGCCGTGGTGCGGGATCAGTCCGTGTGTGTAGAGTGCGGTGCATGTCTAATGCGGGACGTGGGGCTGCCATGATCATGGACTATCTGGACTATTGGTTATTGGGGCTGCAGTCCTTGTCAACATGTGCCGATTGCTCTCCGCTGTTGGCATCTCCTCGATTGGAGCCAAAGTCGTTCACCTCGGTTTATGTCCGAGGATAGGGAGGTCGGTCAAGCCCAAGGTCGAGGTGTCCAGTATTTCTCCATCGGCAGCCTTCAAGTGGTGTACAAATCTCCGCGATGCAAAAATATGCACTGCAGAGGGTCCCGACTCAGAAGGTTGCTTATATGATAAAGTACAGCTATATGAAATATTTGGTTAGATAATTTGCAATGTCAAAGTCATGTTGGCTCCAGTTCGTCTTGATCTCATTTCTACTTGTTGGGTTGGCTGGAAATTGGGGTAATGTAGTTGTTCCAGCCATCGTACGTCATACGGTACCAAACCAGATGGTATGAAGCATACTGTACCATACTGATTCAGTATCGGTACACGTTACGCCGAATTGGCCCCCATAGCAAACGTGCTGATATAGTGAGGGCGGTATGGGGCTCGATACCAAGATAGCTTACCTTGGTGCTCTCTCAGTTATGGCAGTTCCAAGAAGCTGGCATCTGATCATGTTGGAACCCTGAGGTGCCTATCTCTGAATTTCTAACTTATGTCTAGATTTTTTCTACGATGGAATCTGAAATTTTCAGTTATTTGGCTAAAATTTTGATTATATAGGAACACTTCAATTTGTCAAAAAAGAAAGAAAGAATGGAAACAACAAAAAGAAAAGAGAACTTGGTTGATGAAGATAAACTAAAGCATCTATTGCTTTTTTGCAAAATCCAGTTGCACCTTTAACACTCCTTTTTAAGACACTACAAGACTGCTGAAATAGCTTTTGGAGATAAAGCCCAAATAGATTCCGAAAGAGAAAATAAAGAAGAAAAAAATTAATTCAGCGGACCAGTTATGAGAGTGAAGGAAATGGCCATTTGGAAGATGCCAGCTACTCCTTTTCTCCCTCACCTGGCGTCTTTTCCTCCCTCTTTGCTCCATTTTTTTGTGTTTGTTCTTTTTTTAACTTCTTTCTCCTTTTTTATCTATTTCCTATTTTTTCTTCTCTCCTTCATTGTAGGTTTCTAAGTAAGTCTAGCATATAACCAATCTGTACGAAAAGGGAAATAAAGAGATGGTCTTTCTTGACTTTGATGCTAGAGTATTACACATGACTTGGTCCATATCAGTTGAGAGAACCACTTTCACTTGGATCTTTCTTTTGGTACATCATGTTTGTGATTTGGTGTCCAATAGTGTAGAATGGTCTCTAGCATTCATTGTACACCTTTCTTTCAGATGTCTATGTCATCCAAGTATAATGTGAATCATTTTAATTCGCACTTGTTGCATCAAATCTGCCTAACCATTAGCTCTCCGGTCCCAATGGACATCTAATTGCACTGTTATGTCGCTTTCTTGATGTAGACAAGAAATAGAATATGTTTGCGAAATACTAGTCTCCCTAAGATCCACCTTCTTGATGAAGATTTGGGAGGTGAAGTTTGTAACTCTCACCCCATCAAGTAGTATGGCCCCTTGGCCTTGATGCGAAAGGTTGAAGAATGTCATCAATCTTGATATGCTTGTAGCTGAGTGGATTTGGTTTTTTATGGTAAGAAGTAAATGTCTTGAGTAGCTTGTTTCTAACAATAGTAAGTTTTAGAATTGTAGTCTCCTTAGCCTGTAAGAAACCTCATCCTCTTGCTTGTCCTCTACAATTACTTGTCATTACTGAGTGGTTTTGATCAAGTCCGCCAAACCAGGCCGAACCGTTCCGCCCGTACTGAGCCGATCTGGTGGGGGACTGGGTCGGTTCGCCTCTTTTTTGGGAACCGGCTCCGAACCAGCCAAAACGGTTCCAAACCGATAGGAATTGGCCGGAACTGGTCGCGAACCGCCCGGACTCGGTCGAACCAATTGGTTCTATGCGGAACTGTGCAAACCGTCTGATTCCCACCGAGTCAGACCGGTTTCGAACTAGCCCTCCTTCCTCCTCCCTCTTCTCTTTCTTTTGTTTTAAAGGCTGATTGGGAAGGGTTGAGAAGTTTCTCAGGCCTTCCCAACCTATCCGAACACTCCTTCCCCATGGC
Source organism: Phoenix dactylifera (assembly GCF_009389715.1). Taxonomy (NCBI): domain Eukaryota; kingdom Viridiplantae; phylum Streptophyta; class Magnoliopsida; order Arecales; family Arecaceae; genus Phoenix; species Phoenix dactylifera. The sequence goes on along the minus strand of NW_024068516.1, from coordinate 8,331 downwards.
AAAAATATGTTGATTCAGCACGATCGAAGGAGGAACCAACTCTAAATAAAGTTTGTTTTCTCTCCCCTATTTCATTTTCTCTCTTTTTTTTTGGGCGCCAAAAAATACCTTGGAATTTGCAAATAAGGGGAGATCATGCCAATTTTTTTTATTTTTGCTTGATTTTATGATATGTTGTAGATCTATGGATGATTTTAAGATATTTCATTGGATTCTTGTAGCATGCAATATCTCACTAATTATTTTATGTTTTGTATTATTTTAAAACAACAAGATGCATCATATAGGTTATACCCGGATCATAAAAACATCAAAAAACATCAAATTATACTTAAAATTATTAAAAAATTTGAAAAAAAAATTGATTACCAATTAATCAAACTTGAAAAACTTTAAAAAAAAATTTGAGCAGTACAGAACCAGTACCATACCGACTCGCCCGCCGAATGGGTCCTAGTACCGATTCGGCGGACCTTGGTTTTGATACATATTTCCCACAATTATATACTTTTGTCACTTGAAACAGGACAATTTTGGCATAGGTTTTCTTCCCTTCGCTAGTTCATGTGTTGTTACATTTTGGTCTCTTAGTGTGTCGTCCATCTTGGGAAGTGTACTAGAATCTTGAAGAGGCATTCTCGAGTGCTAGCGTGCCTCTTTTGCTTCAACAATAATTTCTCTCTAATAGGTTTCAATCTCAGGAAGTGTACTAGAATCTTTGAGAGGCATGCTCAAGAGCTAGCTTGCCTCTTTTGCTTCAAACAAAATTTTTCTCTAAGTTGTAGGCCTACTAATCTGTTGCAATGACCTCTTTGACTACTATGATCAAGCACTAAAAGCTCTTGACATTTCCTGGTGTACAATCATATTAGTATATGCCTGGTCTAATCTTCTAGCCTGTGGAACTGAATATATATGATTATTGGTCCACAGGAAATATTTTTTGAGAACCCACTCATGGTTCTCGTCTCAAAAAGAGAGGCCTCCTAGCTTGGCTTGGAGAAGGAGAGATCCCCTCCTTATATAGGGGAGGCCTCTAAATCCATCCTCTCGCCCTCCCATCGAATGTCAGACTAAACCAAAACTGCCACCAAGGAAGCAAAACCAAAGTTCGAGAGGGAACTCCAAAAGGTTTCAAATCAATATGTCTTATCCTTAGTTGTCATCTTATGAGTTAGTTTCATGATAGTTCTTATTTAATTTTTTATGCTTTGTACTCATCATTATTAAGGAATACTTTTGTGCTTCAGTTTGCCTTTTCATTTAGATGACTTTAATCATGGGCTTAAAGGAATATATTTATTTGTGATGCAGCATCTGCTGTGGATCCTTTGCACCTCAAATATTTCAGCTTCACTGGACGGGTGATTGCATTAGCCTTGATGCATAAAGTGCAAGTAGGCATTGTGTTTGATCGTGTATTTTTCTTACAACTAGCTGGGAAATCAGTTACCCTTGAAGATATAAAGAATGCAGACCCATGCTTGTATATTAGTTGTAAACAGATTCTAGATATGGATGCTGACCTTATCAATTCAGATGCTTTGGGGTTAACATTTGTCAGAGAAATCAATGAACTTGGTTCTCAAAGGACTATTGAACTCTGTCCTATGGGAAAGGATATTGTTGTAAATAGCAAGAATAGAGATGAGTATGTCAACCTCCTGATTCAACATCATTTTGTTACATCTATCTCTGAACAAGTGACTCATTTTGCTCAAGGTTTTGCTGATATCCTTTCCAATTCAAAGCACCATAAGTTTTTCTTTCAAAGTTTGGACCTCCAAGATTTTGATCGATTGATAGGCGGAAGTGATAGTGTCATTAATGTGAAGGAATGGAAAGCACATACCGAGTATAATGGCTACAAGGCAAAAGATCGTCAGATTTGTTGGTTCTGGAAGGTATGTACATATTATGTTTAAGTATAGCCAGTGTTTTTTTTAATTTTTATATGAACCTCTTATGTGCACAACTAGTTCTTTGTTCTAGACGAATAATTTATCATCTCTCTGGTATTGACTTTGTCTAGTGGTACTGGGACTTAGGAAATGTATTTAACTCTTTTCTAATCTACCATAGAATTTTTGCTTTTTGTGATTTCTGCAGTAGTTAGAAAAATGAAATTCTGGAACAATTCATTTTCACCTTGATTATCACTTAGCCATGATTGACACCATGATATCATGTTCTATCTCAAAGGAAGTTATGTTGTGGACCGTTCCCAGCATGATTATATTCTTTACTCTTTCTTAGATAAATGGCTGCCATCTCTATAGTCTTAGTGAGCTCTTGAGTTCTTGGCATGTGATGCTTCCTTGTCATCTGGAAATATTTTAGACAAACTGATTGCTATTATTATGAAAAATACAGGAATGCACAGTAAATGCTGGAAATGTTGCATTGAAGTTATAGATTTAAAATAGAGTTTGCTGCATCGATCTCTCTCTCAACTACAAAACACAGTCATTTGGAGGTCTTTGTTTATCATCCTAATAGGTGTTATTAAGAATCCTTCTTGATAGTTCATGTTTGATTCATACCATTTAGACATTGGTATTAATGTCATAGAACTGAAGACAACTTACATATGGTGTCTGTATTATCTCCACAAGCTGGATAGTGTAGTATATGTTGCATCCAAGACTTTTGACAAGTGGCATGCACAATTTATAAGAACTGAGATATGATGTCCTCATGTTGGTTATGAAGTGTGCACTGCATAATGCAGATTTGCATTGGACATTTCAAGATCCAGTATGTGTGAATATAGGTAGTGGGACAACTTGTCGTATCTATCTATTTACCTGATGTCAAACCTGACATGTTTAACCAAAAACATAATCATTAACATATTTCAAGTCAATCTATATGCAGATTGTGTATATATATTAAATACTCTATGACAAGTTGTTTTGACGTACTGTTTCTGGCTTTGACATTTTTCAGATGTAGTGTGCTTGCTAGTCTTATTACGTTTAGGAATTTTAGATCTCATATATCAAAACTATGTGTGTTTTATACACAAATTCACATTCTTGACCCATCACTGTATGCTTATCCATGTAAATCTTGGATAAGATGTGAGAGTACACTAGCAACTTTTACAAATTTCTAGAGATGCTTGGAGGGTGGTTGCAAGTGAAAAACTAACTTTTAGCAGACATGGGTGTGGAGGATTTTAGTGACTTTCACAGGCTTCCACAGATTTCTGTTTCAGCAAGACATTGACAAATTCAAAATGTCTATTAATTTAGAAATAGTCACAACTTTTTGGGTTGGTGGAAAAGTGTACAGAGCATGGTACATAGAGGAATAGTGGGTTTACAGAAGTTGCGGATATGTTCTTAGGAATAGAGAATTCATGTTCAAACACGAATTGTGTATCTGGAAAGGATTGGACTTAAATGATTAAAACCATTTATTTCTTTTCCTATTTTCCCGTTATGTTTGCATTTGTATGCTATTTTCTTTTCCTTTTCTTTTTCTGTTGGGGGTTGGGGGGAGTCGGATCGGGCTTGCATTTGGCCTTTTAGATCTAATGTTCCAATAAATCTGATATCCTTAAATGACAGACCCCCTCTGACATGGAGCCTTCACTTTCATTATTACAGGAATAAAGGCTGCGGATTTTTCATTCCCCTTTGGTGGGTTTGGGAAGTAAAGTAGTGGTTGTAACCAGGGGTCTGAATAGGTTAGACAGGGGGTCAGATCCAAGCAAGGTCCAAATATAAACCGAATGAGGTAATTGAGTTCAATTATGGGTTTTGGTTTTCCTTATGGATAATTTGGTTTGGACCCTTAATCAAATACTCAACTCGAAAAGATATTGTTCACTGATAATCTTCCTCCAATAATTTTTCTTTGGAACCTAAACAACCTTATAACAATAGAGCTATTAATTCAGAAACTAAAATGTTCATATTCTATGATTCCAAGTTGTTCCTCCAACGTTTAGGTATTGCATGTTGTGCTTGTGCCAGGCAAGAGCATACTTAGCACCTTCTGCTGTGCCTCATTCCTTGCCAAACAATTGGCACAAGCTGGCACTTTAGTGGCAGAAGCTGCCAAAAACACCTTGACATCGATGAGGACCAGTCATTTTTTGGTCTCTATTTTTCAATTGGGGCCCTTTACACTTATATCTGGTGTTGTTTAGAGTTGTTTCATGTATTGGAGCAATAATTTCAGGCTACATATGGTGATACATTTGAAAAGAAGGCAAGCATGCATGTTCAGTATTTAGCAGTGTGTCATTTAAGCTAACGAATGGATTAGTATTTTTTTCTCTTATACGGTCCTTAATAAAATAGACAATAATCATTCATAAAATTTTGGATGAGAAAATTTTTCAAGACTAAGATTGAAAGATGAAGGCATGTATAATACGTCATATTGTATGAAAATCTTTGTGAGCAAATTATAAGCCCTTTTAATGGGACTCTTAAATCCTGGAAATGATTGGATATAATAAATTTTATGAGCTTTTAAGATTTGAGAATTTTTTAGCATTTAAAATGCTATTTTAACTCAATCACAATTTGGACTTGTCCTTGGGCTGAAAAGTTAACCTTCTTATTTTGATAGAATTTTTAAGGTGATTTTTATTGAACTTGGATGAAGGTAGTTCCATAGATACATGTAATTCTTTCTATCTAAAGGTTTGTCTTTAGCTGTTTGCTTGCTGAGTTATAGTGTTATCCTATTTTTGGGAGGTACCTTTTGTGCTACTTGGCATTTGATCGTGAAATGATTTGTGGATTTTTCCGCAATGCCTAAATACAGATCTCTGGATCTTCAACCAATAGAATCACTTGCTCAAACTAGTATCTTGCAAACCTTCAGGATACATGTAACTTCCCGTTAGGTTGCCAATAACATGTTTATGAGATGCTTTAAAAGAGGTCAAAGGCTGTAGAGAGAAGGGAAATGTTGTTTCAAAGTCCTTGCTTGCAGTTGTTCTATCCATGAGTGGAGGCTTCAAAATAATTAATATGTTTTGGCATCATGACGGAGAGGAACGGTGGAGGTGTCAAGAATCAGAAGAGCTTGTTGCTAGGTAGCCCAATTTGGGGCAGGCAGTTACAAATTGGAGTTAGCCTGAAATTCGTGCCATTAAAGTTGCTAAAATGGACTCAAGTTTCACAATGACCAATTGGATAAATGACCAAAATTCTTGCAAGGCTTTAAATTTGGGAAATATATTGCCAACAAGAAGGCATGTGTATTAAGCTTTCAAGGGCTGTGGAATGCTGCAGAGAATGTATTATCAGAGAGTTAATGGTTTTAGGAAGGGCTCATGCACCTTTTGCCATTGAGGATGATACCATCAAGTACGTGGGACCATGAACATGTTTTGATATATTGTCCTAAGAGTTTTTATGATACGTTATCTTAGTAACATTTAATGGTATACGTGGTTCTACAACCATTTGCTCTTTGGTGATGGTTTGTTTTGAGACTACAGCTTCTAAATTGGTATATTCGAGCTCTAGAGAGGTACTGATTTTCTTTTCTAGAGAGCTCTACAGCTTCTACTACTGGTATGAGATGAATTAATTGGTGTCAGATGACCATCGAACTGAGCCAGATTTCTTGTATATGGTTCTAGTTTTTAGTGTGTCGAATGGTTCAGAAAAAGCAGTTTATAAAATGACAATAAGGCTATTATTGTCCTATGAATTTTGTGCGGCTCAGAATATAGGGGAATAGTGAGTTTAAAGTATGTTGAGATAGATGCATGGAAGAACTAGATAGGATGGTGAAAAATTAGTATTATTGAAGCAGCCATAGAAGTTGCAGAAACTAAGCACAAAATGTTGGAGAAACAATTAAGAGCTTGTTTGGGCAAATCCCTCAAGATCCGATGCGATGGGCCTAGAAAAGATCCGATGAGATGGGTCACCTCGTTTGTGGGTAAAGCACTCTGGAGGGGTTCTTTAGACCAACTCTTCAGTTGTTCGACCGCATTGAGCGATATTTTATTTTTTTGACTTTATGGGATGTATTCATACTAGGCATGTGTGACCCATCTGCTTTATTAAGAAAAAAAGGGGGGAGGGGGTGCATAGGGGTCATGGGGCCCGATCCCCGGAGGAGGAGAAAAAAGGACCTGGAAAGGTCTTTGTTTTCCCTTCCTGCCTGGAGATTGGGGCCCTTGACCCCCTACTCTCTCTCTCTCGCCCCCCCTCCCCCCCTCCTTCCTTCCTCCCCATTCTCTCTCCCAGTTCATCCAGCTAGATCCTGCAGGATTTACCCAAACAGATCCTCGGATGGTTAGTACGTGTACTACAAAGATATGAGGTGGCCCATTAAGATGGAAAATATTTTTTGTTGACATGATGTAGAAAAGATGTAGGGAAGACCTTAGGTAACACTGGACGAAAGCATGTGAGAAAGGACATAGAGGAGCTTAAAATATTGATAGATGTATGCAGGAATGCTTGGTGGATGAGGGATTCATGCAACCAAACTCAAATAGTTTGAATAGGGACAAGGCTTGATGGTTATGGTGTGTGGACAGGTGCGTAAGGTTTGCTCATTTCCTTTCGAATACTATGACTTAATTTATTCTCTATTAGAGGCTCTTTAAATCACCTGGGATCTCGAACTCTTGGCTTTGGTGACTGATGCAGTTTATGTATCACCCTAAATTGCATGATTTGCCAGGCATTATGATGTAAATTGTTGTGTTCCTGAATGTTTGGGATCTTTGCATGCCCTTCACCAAATAAGATTACCAATGACTAATTTGCGACATCCTGGCAGATTGTTGAAGAGATGTCTGAGGAGCAGCGGAGGATACTTCTTTTCTTCTGGACATCAGTGAAATACTTGCCTATTGATGGTTTTCGTGGCTTGGGTTCTAAACTGTATATTTATAGGTCTTTGACTTCCCAAGACTCTCTTCCCACGTCGCACACATGCTTCTTCCGCCTGTGCCTCCCTGCATATAAATCCAAATCCAGCATGCCAAGACCCGCTCCGGCTGATTACTTCAAGAACATGTGAGCTGTGGGTTTGGTTTCTGGTAGCCGATGGACAACAAAGGGAATCTGTGATGTCTGTACAGATATATGATCACAAAATTATGTTCATCATCGGATTATGTAAGCAATTGCTATATCTTCCATATCAGTTATCTTTATAGAAAATAAGAATTTTCTGTTCTTTTTTTTTTAGACCTATTTACAGTTTTAGCAGTAGATAGAAAGAATTCTCCATAGGAAGTAAAAAAAGATGAAGGTAAAGGGGATCTCTATGTTGTTGTGGCGGCGGTGTTGGGTTGTTGGGGGTTTGCGGGTCAAAATACTCTGAATACTGACAGCAAATTTGAGGGAAAGGACTAGCATTTCTCATTCTGTTAAATGATGTAAACTTTATTCCATGTTACTCAGGAGTTGTACAGATGAAATTTATTGGATATTGATGAATTGCTGTTAGCGCTTAATGTGATGTTCATAATGCAAGCAACCAATCATGTATATTAGACTAATATCTTCAGATTTCAGAGCACAAAAAATTTTGATCGCTGACGGTGAGGATATTGGAGTTATTGGCCTGACCCAAAAACAGCGAGTTATCCGCATAATATAATCGGATCTACTTCCACTATTATGTTATTATATTCAGTTGTAACCTCTGGATGCTTGGCTCCGCTGACATTCCAATTGATGCCTCATATAAATGCGGAGCCAGAGCTATGACGGCCCGTCTTTCGTTTTCCTTGTGCGATCTTCAGAGTACGGACCCACCCCCTGACGAGGTAATTTGTGTCTCCTTTCTGCTGCAATCGCTAGCAAGTGCTACCAGCAGGCCTACCTTTCTGTAGCGGGCATGCCCAAAGGAATCAGAAACCACAGGCCTCATCAGGGTACGTACGGCCTTGTTATTAACAACTGCCCTCATTCTTGTCTCCCACTTTGCCTATGATGAGTCGTTTTAGCTTTAATCACTCCCCACTCACAGGCTGTGACTCACAAGCTGAAGCTAAGCCTGCTTAGTAAGTATCTCCACTCATAGATGTTTTCCTCTCTGTTGGCAATGTCTGCCATCAGGCTGCTTCTATCATACATGTGGAAGCTCCAATGTCAAATCATCAACCTCAATGGGGGCAGCTATAAGTAAGAGAATCTGGTATGATCGTTTCAACAGCACAAGGTATACATGCTCGACCTTGCGAAAGCATTCATATATTCGTATCCAACATGGCGAATTGTTGCCTCAAAACAAAAAAGAAAAAGGTGAATCGTATATCCAGACAATACCTATAAAGCCACTCATAAAACCATAAATTTGTGAAAAGAATATACATTCACTTCATGTTCGCAC